>NC_080672.1:207867486-207999486 GCF_030247195.1 Topomyia yanbarensis | reverse complement strand
GTAGACGGATTATAAGATTTTCAGTTTAAAATTTGGACTCGTACTTTTAATTACTACTGCACCTCTGGTTGTCATAGCGAGTCGCACAATACTGCATTTTGTGTATTTAGGGGTGAAAATTTCATCAAGATTCATAAACACATTCAAAAGTTATCAAAAGTGGAATGCAAAAGACGTAAATAATTCTGGTCATTCATATTGAAGACCAACGAGGTCAACAGAAGTGACCGACAAAGGATCCCAATTTCAAAAGTCGATTTTGAATACCATGCTTAAACGTTACCAGGAAACTATGACGTTTGATCATGCAAAGAAAAACAAATCTAGAAGTGAAATATATGACAGGATACTACGTGCGAAAATCAGTAGAATAGTGCAAAAGAATACTGGAATCTCCGGCCGTGATTTGGCCAAAACTCTCACTTTGGCGTATACTCCAGCTTGGCGAATTTGTTTGCGAGAAGCTTGTCAGTCGTAGTATGTCACCAAGCATGACAACAAAACGTAGTTGCTCAGAACTATACCAGGAAGCAGTACAAGCATGTTCAGACCAAACATAACCCATGAATTTAAATGGTCGCTTCATCGTAATAATGGACTTTGGACAACTCTTCGATTTAACAATTTATATAATACTATGAATCTTGGTGAATTTCACTTGTTTTCGTATTTTTGTCATATTCATTTTTTAGTTACTGAAATTTGCATGCAAACTTGTTCTCAATTTTCACTCCATGCATTTCATCGCAGAATCGGCTTATTTTCTATAATTTAGAAAAATACTATTTTTTGTTTTTTGAAAAATATGTGCATCGGACAGCAATTGAATAATAATTGTACGGGGTGAATAATAATCATACAGAAAGTTTAAAAGTTTTGTAACTATGTTTTATACAACATCATAAAGACACCCAAACCACAGAGAACAGACATCCATGATCGAACAAAAATATTTAAAAAAACGTGTGTAAACATTTGAATTAATATACTAAAAACACTAGCGCCGCCACACCAACCTATCCCAACTATCCATCAAATCGATTCCGGAACCGGTTCGCAATCCTGGATGGATTCAGCATGGAATCTAGCTCAAAGAAAACAACCGATTCCGACTCTATCGGTTGACGCATTTGAGCCGGAATTCATGCTGGAAGTCCGAATCGGTTCCGGACTAGTTTGACTGGGTAGAGGAATAACCGCTGTCAATTCTGTCGCACTCAGCCACAAAAAAACATGACGATAGTAGCGCACCTGGTTTAGATATCCAAACTACCTTCGAAACCGTTAGAGATTTTACACAAGTTGAATGCTGAAGATGGACGTCTGTTCTCTGTGCCCAAATCAATAAAATTTATCATTTAACTACACACCATTTAAAATTCGATTCATTATAAACGTTATTGGCATACACTGGAACCATTCGTGAAAATTTACTTATATTTAGACTAAATTGTCAGCCATTTTGTATCCGCCATTTTGAATTTTGAAAATCTGACTTCAAAATCGTAATTTGCGACCCCAAAAACCGTGGTATGTACATTTGCAGTTCAATCAAAACCATTTTTGACTTTTGGCCAGGTTTTTAGGGAAATCCGCCACTGTGCGCTGTTTAGAATACATTAACACGAATTGAAACTCGTGCACACATGTAAACGGTGATGAGTGACTCGGTTTGGTTTTCGACTTTGTTACTTTGTTCAGTAACGTACGATAAGATGATTTCCTTTAACAAAATCATCGAAACAAAATATTAACCATATTCTAAACATGTTCCGCATCTACCAGCAAAGATTATTTTGTCATTTAATGTACCTTTTATGAACACAAATTGAAATTGAAAATGATACAACTTTCATGCATCGTTTCAATCTGTTCAAACAATTCCTTGTATATTAATGAAATCAATCAACTTGAACTGAACTGATCATTTTCTTAGAAACCGTCAATATTTTTGTCTAATAGTTTATTATAAAAATTTGAGATTTTTTTGTTAACTATTTAATATCGACTATTTTCCTGAAAAAGTTCGATAAAAGTCAGCTGTATCCTTCTAGGCAATTTTGTTCTCCCTCGAGACGTCACAATATCAGGCCATGAAATCGCCTGCAAATATGCGATTTACACAACTTTTGGAGCGTTATTTCTCATTTGGATACACTTATTTTGCTGATCAAAGTTACCCCGAAAACAACTATTGAAAAATTACAACAAATTTATTTTATTTTTATAGTAAAACGAAATAAATTACGAAACAATTTGGAAGTTTTCAATCTATGAGTATCAGCACTTGTTTTAAAAATGCAAATAGTTTCATCTACCTGAATTCAAGAAAGTTATTCGAAAAAGTGTAGAAAAATTAATCATTCTTCCCCCGTTTTACGGTATATCAAATATTACGCCAAATGAAAGATCGTCTATAATATGAATAGTGAGTTGTCATTACTTTTCTTTTGATAGTTTCATTCTGATTGCCCTTTTTCGCAGTTCGAACATAAAGAAGTTTTCGAAAATTTTCGTATTTAATTTAAGATTTTATATTTCAAAAAAAATATTATTGACTTACCACTCCTTTTAGAAACTGAAGATAGATGTCCATATAAGCGACTAAGATCGATAGCAAACACTGCAAAGGGCAATGCTACAAACAATATATTGCAAGCAGCTATCCAATATACTCTCGACATTGTGAAATTTTTGTTCTATGAAGATTTTCTGATCAATATGTTTGAATGAGGTGTTTAATCAATTAAATTGTCCTTTTCGGTACACATTCAATAGGGAATAGAAAACGACTCTTTCTTATCAAGAAAGCTATATGAATATAAACTCTCACAAGCATATATACCAAATCAGGCGAGAAAGCATGAAAAAGATTTTTTCTGCTATAATGAAACAATAAACTGCTGAAAAAGTTTCCGAACTTCACACTTTGCTACCGTAACACCTAGAACGAACTGTGACATTTCGTGTAGAAAGTTTTCGTTTTTATCACTACTTCAAAGACATTGCGCAGAAGCACAAATTGAGAACAATCGACTCGGGACTCGTGAAGTCATAGAAAAATAAATCATGATGTACGGTAGCTGGTCCTTTATGCAACTCATTGAACAGGAGTTTTGATACAGAGGGCATTTACCCTCTTTCAAGTCTTAAAATATAAAACCTAGCTTGTAAGTTTTGTATCTTATTGTTAAATCTTTACCTGCATTATAAATAAGGAAGTGTGTGAGAGTGAGTATCCATGTCCTTTATAATGTGACAGAATTTCATTATTATGACGCTTGACAATGCTTACATCTATCATGCTCATAGCCAATTCCACGTGTTAAAGTTAAAAAGGACCACTTTAAAGTGCGTACTTTCACGAAGGGAAAAGAACATGAAAAGGTTGATACCATAAACCGCTACTTTTTAAGCACACATACAAAAATATAAAAACCTGTTTTAATCCACCTAGCGGTGCAATTGTGCCTTTCTCATTTCTCTAAACTATGGCACGGAGGCTTTTTATGTTCAACATAATTGTGGAAATGTCCATTACATTCTTAATACACTTTGCACTTATACACAATGGCTTGCCAGCCACAAACTTGATGAGCTACGTGTCGACGGTGAAACACTTGAAACAAAAAAATATCGTACTTCATTAGCCTAATCAGCATTAGATCAATGTTATCTGTTTGCTAACTCATTTTGTCATGCGGGGGTGGGTATGTGAGGAGGGCGAAAGTCCCATGAACGAACGACTCCCCAGCGTAAATTGGTATGCTTTGTGATATAGTGCTGGTTTAAAGATGATGGGGTTGAAGGGGAGGGGTGTGAGGGATGGATGGGGTGGTGGTCTGAGGGGTGATTTAAGGAGATTCTTAAGGGAGGGGAGGGAAGGGGAGTAACCTTAGGTTGACGTTTTTCAGATTGATTGCATAACCTTTCTATATGAGAAAGGCTTTTGCCAAAATCCAAAAAAGTGAATCGTCGTCAAATTTTTTTTCGAGTTTGCATCAAATCTCGACGTTTCATGCACCTTGAAGACATTTAGCATCAAAAATAAAAATTCTATTTTTAATTTTTCCTATAGTTTATATGAGAAATTTCTGTGTGACCGCACTCTTAAACCCGTAATTCCAGAATTCCGATCAATCCAAAATTCAATAGCAGCCGATGGGAATGTTGCACCTTTCATTTTAGACTAAGTTTGGGCAAATCGGTCCAGCCATCTCTGAGAAAAATGAGTGACATTATTTGACACATACGCACACACATACAGACTTTTTCCGATCTCGACGAACTGAGTCGAATGGGATTTGACACTCGGCCCTCCGGGCCGGGATGAGGTTGACGTTTTTCAGAGTGATTGCATAACCTTTCTATATGAGAAAGGCAAAAATGTTAAAATATAAAAATTTAAAAATATAAAAAAATAAAAGTATTGAAATATAAAAATATGACGATATGAAAAATTTAAAAAAATAAAGAGTTATGTACATGACACGAACACGTTGACATTTAAAAATTAGCTGTTTTCAACAGCATGTATTATAATTGTCGAATGAATTTCGATCTTTCAACACTATAAAATCATATTGGTACTGGAGACTATAAAGTCTTCACTAAAAACAATCTTCGTCGCGTTCTAGCTGATTATCCTGATCCCATATGTTACAATTTGTTATATACGTTCCCGTTTAAAACATGATTTATTAGTGGTGCCTTGACACTAACAAAATTATAAGGCATCACGCATCCAAACTTCATATCCCACAGCAAGGTGAAGAGCGCAGTTTAATGCCAACACTGTCGAAAGTAATAATGTCTACCGTTCAGTGATGCGAACGGTACCGGTAGAATACATATTCTGTCGTACATTTACATTTTCACAAATTTTCATAAAGTTAGAAGAGCAAAATCAGCAGAACATGGTCATGATTATTTTAAATTTTGGGGCTAATTAAATGCAAATTGAATGCACAATTGAAAAATTAAATGCTTTTTAAATTTTGTTTTATTGCATGTTCTGCTAGCTCAACATGCGGTTAGCAGTTAGTTACATATTTGAATAATTAAATGCTAATTAAATGTACTTATAAAAATTGTTGGCATTTTTTTATAAGAAATCAATTATTCTGCTAACTTAAGGTACATTTAGCAGAACAACCATGTAAAAGTCATTGTAAAACCTTATAAAAGCACATTTTATTACTTGAGTAATTAAATGCTAATTAAATGCACTTGTAGAAAATTGTTTTCAATATCATCCCAAAACAGATATTTTTATTTTGGTGTGACACAAAGTAGGGGAACATGGGGAGACTTGACCAGGTTTTCATCTGAAACTGCATAAATCTCTAAAAAAGCCTTCAATCCCTCAAAAATCATTCAGATATAATGTGCAAAGTTATTGCGCGTCTTCACAATTTTTTGCAGAATTTTTAATTTAATTTTTGAAAAGTTACAAAAGTTTTTCTGTGATCGTTTTTTTCTGGTCAAGTCTCCCCATTGCGGGGAGACTTGACCAAGGCGTGGGGAGACTTGACCAAGAGAATTTTGAAAAATCATAACAAAAAATAATGACATAAAACATACTGTACTTATTTTTTCCCTATTGTCGAGATCCTTAGGTAGCAGTAAAAAATATAAAAGAGTTGCATTTGGTAAATTTTGATTTTTTTAAATGCATTTCTTTTTAAGGATTAACTGTACTGCTTGCATTGTATGTTCACAGGTCACGAAATCAGTCCCACTATTGCTAACTTTGCTTACAAATTTTAAAATATAAAGACTTATGTTTGGGGTGGGTTTTTTATGGCGTGATTAACATTAACAGTAGATACCAAAGCATAATAAATATTAGGAATTTTGTATTTTTCTTCAGCTGATCGCCACTTGGTCAAGTCTCCCCATAAAATCTTGGTCAAGTCTCCCCAACATTAGTTATTGCGTTCAATTTCATGCGAATTCTAGTAATAACTATTTCAATGTTCCAGTTTATGTAAAATCATTTCACTGCTTCACAAGGATTAAGAGGGTATATTAGTCCTTTAATAGTAATTAGTAGTCGAGTAGATATGTCCATACAAAGTTTGATAAAAAATTACATCATTTAATGCAAATTTATTAATCACGTAATATTTTCTGCAAGGAAAGGATTTTTTACTCCAAACTTTCAAAATTACCTTAAGGGATCGAAACAAGTATAATAATATTTTTGAAAAAAAAATAAGAATCGAATAGGAGACGCCATAGCCGAAAATAGAATTTTGCGCTTGGTCAAGTCTCCCCATGTTCCCCTAAAGCACCACCCACCACAATGTTGTCACGAACAAACGAAAATCGCTTAATCATAGCGTTTTCAAAACAATCGAAATGCCCGTTCTCAGCATAAACAGAGTACCACAAACATCCGCATTGGAGGGCCATAAAAAGTATGCGCGCCGCCATCGAACTGCAACAGTTCTCCAATTTCATCGAAACACGCAACTCAGCACGATGTGGCCGTTTGAAGACGACGTAATCATCCAAAACACAATCAGCGCACACGACGTCGCATCGTATTCTCTGGACGGTGCATTTTTTATCATTATCATCGTCGTCGTCATCATATGGCGACGAGACGGCAAGCGGCTAAAAGCGCTTGAATCAGCTAATCGACGGAGCCAACTTGAGGTTTGAATCAACTCTGTAAATAATATACGAAATAAAACTAAGTCAGTTCCCTTCTGGACTCGCATATGGTATGACCTAATTAAGACAACATATCACAATCCAAGAACGGCATTGGGTTTGTGCCAATGCCGTAGTTCGTTCGGTAATTAATACCTCGAGACCGGGTTCGCGCCGGTGAGGTATCAATTATAATTAACATTTTTCATTTTGGTGACCCCGATGTGATCGGGTCACTTCGCGCGTTAAGAAAAAGTGATCCGAATATCAAACTAGTGAGCCGCAAATCAAGTGAAAAAAGGCCGCTTACGGCGGAAAACTTGTGGAGATGAGTGAACAGGGCAATCTCAATATGATATTCACCATGTACATGCTTTTAATGCATGACACCCTTGATAGGGTACCAAAGTCTCCAGTGTCCACTATCGAAGCGTTGGCACTAGTGAAGTTAACCGAAGCTCATTTCAACATGGCATCCGGCGCGGCCATTCGCGGAAAAATGAGCTTCGTGTACAAAATGTCCCTATTAAATCTAAGAAACTCGATTATCGATCAGATTGAGTGGAATACAGTGCGGGATATTCCCACTCACCCGCCGCCAGCTACTTGAAATAACGAAAGTGAGCCTTAGGAGGCTAAATACAACGTTTAAGTGCGGGGTGGCATCAGACTACCCAATCAAAGTGAAGAGCTACCGCATCAGTGTGGTGAGTGAAATAAATCTAGTGAATGAATTGAAGAACGAATTTCATTGAATTGACGGCCAAGTGCGGTCCGTGCAATGAACAAAGAACACACCGGCACGTGAATTAAGTGCTGCGTGAAATAGTGCTGCTCAATCATGAGCCAGTGAATCACTGCCTGAGCGCAGTCCGTGTGTGGGGTGGCATGAAACCACCCACCTAACTTAATGAGCTGCTGCCTGAGTGCGTTGGATGTAATCAAATCAGGTGCATCGGCACGTTAAAGGCCGTGTGTAATAATGCTGCTCGTCTCGCGAGCCAGTAATACGAAGCGAAAACCCGTCGGCATAGTGCTACAAATTGCCGGCGGAGTGAACTAAGTGACGAAAATTCCTCCTAAGCAGAGGTTAAATAACACAGTGCTAACGAAGAACAACATCGATGAGTGAATTAGAACAGGAACGTTCCGTAACGGCGGACGTTTTAAAAAATCAATTGACCGCTCTCGAGAGCATAGTAAAGAGCATATACGACGAAGTGGTTCGGCTCGGCGAAAGTGAATGCCAGCCACCGCAAATAGAAGAGGAAACGCACATCGCAATGCTGGACAGCCTGTATGAACAGGCATCCAGCGTGCTGCTCAAACTCGAAGGCATTGGAAGGCCCTCAAAAAGAAGGGTGCCCATAATGGCCTCCTATTTACGAGTCAAGGTAAGTCTTGAAAATCGCTTAATCACGAACGAGTCGGGACAAATGATGCAAGTGCCACTCGATCAGACGATGAACCCCACGGCGCGTGCAGATCATTTGCCAAGAATCGAGCTGCCGCGTTTTACCGGCTCGTCCACTGAGTGGCAACTTTCAAAAGCCGCTTTGAGAAGCGCATAGTGACACTACACGAAGATGCGGATAAGTTTGCATTCTTAAACAAGTGCTTGGAGCGCTACGAGCCCGCTCTCAATACAATGGAGGCATTCGAAAATTCGGGCGTTAGCTTTGCCGAAGCCTGGGCAAAGCACGAAGAACGTTTTTATAAAAAACGTGTAGCCTGTGAAGGCTACTTTTCTAAGTTGATTCGCATGAAGAAGGCGAACAATCCCAGCGCCAAGGCAATAATGGCACTTATCGATGCGGTGGAAACGACGGTCCATGCCGCAAAGCAAATAACGAACGAAGGCAGCGGGCTCGATTGCGTCGCAAACGGGTTAATCGTCAGTGTCGTCAAAAGCAAGTTAGACGATGCTACCGTCTCAAAATTGGAAGAACGATTCGATATTCACAAGGTCTATCCATGGGTCGAGTTCAAAACTGAACTCGAAAGACGTGCGAACCAACTGGCATGTCATCCGCATGACGAAGGGCAAAACAAGCCCCGACAACCAACAAAGACCGCAGCTTTGGCTAGCACCAAGGTAGTGGATTCACGCTCATGTTTCGGATGGAGTGAAAGCGGACACACTATCTATTCGTGTCCAAGCTATGCCAATCTCAGTGTACAACAGAGAAAACAACTGGTATCCAAGGAAGGCCTGTGTTTCAACTGCCTCGGGGCATCTCACGAAGGGATGTAAATCTACGCACCGATGCCGTGAATGTAACGGCACTCATCACTCGTTGCTACACGAGCAGCGAGAACCTAAGCCTACTGGATCTAATGATAAAAAGGCTCCCAACAAGATAGCGTTCGAGATGGCCGCGGGCCCCTCGAAGTGACTAAGCCAGGAATATGTATTTTTGGCTACAGCTGAAATCAACGTAAAAGGTGCCACTAAGGTGGCATAGTACCAACTTAGATGTCTGCTGGATTCCGGCAGCCAAATCGAAACTATAACTGAAGAAGCAGCCCAAGCCCTTGGGTTGCCCCAGCATGACGCTCGTCTCACCATAAAGGGTGTTGGTGGATGTATCAACGCGCGCAAAAAAAATAATAACAAAGATGGCATCGAGATGCGGAAAATTCCAAACTATTATTGAAATGATGGTGGTGCCTAAAGTATTGGAAGACCAACCAAACGTGCAGATGAAACCAGAATCCATAAAGGTGCCAACCGGACTTACTTTGGCCGATCCTACGTTTTACAAGAAAAGAGGAGTAGTGTACCAAACTGGCAACCGGCCCACCTTTCAAGAATCAGCACTCGGATGGCTAGTCGGAGTACTAGTCTCTACGCACATTAAAGCAAAGGCCACTTTAGCAGTAGCATCTGTGAAAGTGAAAAACCAAAACGAACGTGATGACGAGCATCACGATGAACTAAATTACCTATTCAAGCAATTTTGGAATCACGATGCAGTTGGTGAAACTAACTCAAGCTCAGATGAATGCGTAGCTCATTATCGCAAAAACACTACGGTAGGCTCGAATGGAAAATTCATCGTCCGAATTCCTATGAACGGAGAGCCCGAACTGCTAGGGCTTTCTTATCAACAAGCTAGAAGACGTCTTCTATCACTAGAACGACGACTCTTTATGAACCCTGATCTATATGAAGAATATGAATATGAACGACCTGCAAAAATTTCTTGGAAAGCTATAGATGGCTTTTATCGAATATTTTCTGGCTAATAGTTAAAATTTGTTGACTCAAATTATCATTTTCCTGTGATTTTATTGGCGAAACTATTTCTATTAAAAATATTATTTATATCTATATGGATTGATTCCATGTATGTACTAGTGATTAGTACGTAGCGCACCTGGGTTTGAGTCCCGAACCCAGATGCGAACCTCTATAATCGAAATAAAAAAATACTAGTCACTAATTGAACTGACTGAAAAGATGCAGATAAATAGAATCATTTTCGATTTAAATATGTGTTTATAAAAAGTATATTAAAAGACAAAATAAATTTTGCCGATAGAAGCTGTGAATATTTAGAAAAGGGTTGGTCTTTCTTTTTGATAGGTGGAAGCGACATATTGTTTATTATTTCAAAAAAGTCACATATGATCAACGATACCCCGTGTTTTGCATTGCAAACGAATAGGGTAATTTTGGAAGAGCTGCTGAACCTACGCCTTCCGGTCATAAAGTCGTTTTAACCTCGTGTTAATCAAGTTGGGTCCAGATCCTATCGTTGACGTAATTGCAAACATGACACAATTTATCGTTGACGTAATTGCAAACATGACACAATTCAACAAATCGTAATTTACGAAATGACGGAACATTACCGTGTTCCTTTTAATTTTACATGAAACATATACCTTACATGCCCAATGACATAAAATTACACTTCCAACCATTCAGAACAAACACTGTATGAGGAGTAAAATTACATGATATACGAAATTAAACGTCATGTAAAATTGAAATCAAACGCAAAACTAAGTTATTTTTGATGCTCGTATATGTCAGGGTCAGGAGACGTAAATTTACACTATTTTTTCTAGGTGTGAAAAAAATTAAAAAATTCTTTAAAAAAATTTAAAATTCTTTTTTTAGTATACCGGTCCTGTGTACAGTCTCGCCATTAAACATCTTGCTACAACTAGGGTTCGTCGCGGTGCGGATGTGGGCGGTAAATGGATAGTCCGCACGGCAACCGCAAAAAATAATAAAATCGCACCGCTTACCGCAGCCGCACTGCATTTACCGCACCGTACCGCGCGGTAATGCGGTAAAATTAACGTATTTTTAAAAATTGTATTGAAAAAATATTCATTTATTTTGTTAACCATGCATAATAAAATGTTATTCTTATTTACACGAAAATTAACTTTGACGGCCTTCTCAGAATGTAACATTAACGAAAAAATTCAACAACTGCAATTTTTATTAATAAAATGTCGCACATGTTGAGACAAATACTTTCGAAACAAGCTAACACATTGTCGTTCCTCTAAATGTTGGCATAGCGCTAAAGTCCTATGAATTGTAGCTGTATTTTATCATTATACACTTACAAAAACGTTCTTTCGCAGCAATTAATAGGCAAACTTCTAATGTCATTATCCTTCAGTTAATTGAAAAAATGAAATAATGAAGTTGCAGATTTTTTTCTTTTAAATTTCATATTTGCAATGGCACATGAAAATGAGAAAAAAAGTTTTTTGCATTTACATAGTAAAAATCATCTTTAATTCTTAAAGGAAATTCACAAAAAAGTGAAAAACACCAGCACTTGATTGTGGATTTAGCCTGAAATCAAAAGAGATAGAAATACGATGTTGAATAACGAATGATAGGGTAATCAGCCTAATTTGAACCCCTCCTTAATTTGGACGCTTTTCATACATTTGTCTCCTTTACTGCCAAATCCTCCAAATTTGTTTGGTTTGATGTAGCTAATTACATTTTTTGGGTTGTGTTTAAGTTTCAATATTATTAGTTAATCTTTAAGTTCTCCAAATTAATAAAAATTCACAGTTGAGAAAATGACATCGAAAACGATTCATAATTCTACGATTGCCAAGAGGAAGGAATGATGCATTTTTAAATTGGATTTGATAGTACAATTCAATTGTTTTTCAATGATTGGATTGTGCGTTTATCTTGTTAGAATAACCAAAATGTAAAAAATCAAGTAGCGATAGATCGAATACAGATTATATTTGGACTTCTTTTCAATCATTAATAAGTCTATGGAAATTAGAGCAATTCGAAGTTTTTTATGTATCTCTATTTTAGGGTAATAAGTAAAACTCGAGGGGTTCTCCTAAAACAAAATTCCGGCAACCAGTGTTTGCGTTATTTATCCTTTATTTATAGCTTACATAGTTACTTGACGGGGGGACCTGAAGTGACTACGCCTTTGTTAAAATACAGAAAAATTACATTAGTCAAAAAAAAAAAATTAACCGGGATTAGGTTGACGATGTTCAGAGTGATTGCATAAACTTTCTATATAAGAAAGGCAAAAAAATAAGGTGAACTTTTAAATATGGGACATCACTTTTTCACTTAAACTACCTTAACAAACGAACAAAACGCACCAGGGCTTCTAAATTTCGTGAAACATAGTAGATTAAGCTTCAAAACAAACGCTAAATATTTGGTGCAGTTTGTTTGAATAGAAAAAAAACCTGTTTTAATCCACCTAGCGGTGCAATTGTGCCTTTCTCATTTCTTCAAACTTTGACTCCATGACCGATTATGTTCAATATAATTGTGAAAGTGTCTGTTACATTCTTAATACACTTTGCACCTACACACGCTCGCCAGCCACGGACCTGATGTCCTCCTTTCTTCCCTAGCTACGCTCCTGTAAAATCCATAAATCCTATGTCAGTCGAAAGAAAATTAGGTTGAAGATTTTCAGAGTGATTGCATAACCTTTCTATATGAGAAAGGCGAAGGCAAAAATTTGCCAAAATGCAAAAAAATCAATCTTTGTAATTTTTTTTCGAGATGTCATCACATTTCGACGTTTCGTGCATTTTAAAGACATTAGGTATCAAAAATATAAATTCGATTTTTAAATTTTCCTATTCAGTTCCTACTTTTATGAACTCAGAAACCGTCGTAGATAGCCAATGTCAAAGCGAATTTGGGGTGTCACTAGTGATTTGGACTGCTATAGTAGTATCAGTTTATATGTGTGGTCGCACTTTTAACCCTCAAAAAGGCAAGCTATAATTGTGACTTCAAGAAGCATTACTCCTAAGACCCAACGAAATTGTTAGCCTCTTTTTTGTCGTTTTATCAGTGAGAGTATCGAAGCCCCGAAAACATTCGATGATTTGTATTTCAAATTACAAGTTCATTGAAACTAGAGAACAGTGACTAGCCGGGCCTCTGAGATTCTTTGCTTTTTGAGGAGTGAAGCCGTAACTCCGTAAACGGTTTCAAATCGACAGGTATTTGGCATCGAAAGTACGAATTCGATTTCTGAAATTTCATGTGGTCCCCAAAAAAAAAATTGTTCCGGCTTATGTGGGAATTTCATAGGTGACCGGAAGGATCGGTCTATATTTCCGGAACCATATAACCGATTCGTAGGAAATTTTATAGACATCTATGGCTTATATACATTTCATTTGGGACTAAGTTTGTGAAGATCGTCCTAACCTTCCCCGATAAGCTGTTGTAAGTTTGTTAGTTTTTATAAGTGGCGATTCTTCCGGGGCACTTCCGGAACTGTTTACGATGGTCAATACGCTCGACGAGACTTCGGTTGGCCGTCAATGACCTAGAACTGCTAATGCAAGTTGTATGACACAGATATATTCATTTTAGCGAAATTTTAACCTTTTTGCCTTCATCGAGGTATCATTTTGAATCGGAATTTTCTATGTGACCGCATGCCACAACCCGCAACACCGGAACCGAGGGTCGGATCAGAATTAAATTTAATAGCAGTTTACGGGGTAGTAAAAGCTTTCATTTAAGTTTGGTCCAGACGGTCTTGCCACTTCCGAGAAACCGATGTAATTGTTATTCCAAGTTCGGATACTTCCGCCTGGGTCGCCGGATCCGGCGATGGTGACCAATGATGGTGCCAATGACTTTGAGTGGCTATTAGTGACCTAGAACTATAAATCCAAGTAGTTGTGGTCGCATTTTTGAAAAAAAAAATCACCTTTATACATTCATCGCAGTATCCGTTGAAATCAGGATTTTCCACGTGATCGTACTCATCATCCTGTAATTCCGGAACTAGAAGTCAAACCCACACAAAATTCAATAGCAGCCAATAAAAACGTTGTACCTCTCATTTAAAACTAAGTTTGTGATAATCGGTTCAAAAATGCCGAGAAACTGATGTGGACAAATTATAACAAGATTTTCTATGTAACCGTACTCTTCAACTCGTATCTCCTGAAGCAAATGTCGGATCAAAATAAAATCCAATATCAGCCGATGGGAACGTTATACCTTTCATTTGCGACTAAGTGTGTGAAAATCGATTCAGCCATCCCCGAGAAACCGATGTGGAAATTTTATTGTCATGTCTGCACATACACACATACATACACACATACATATAAGTGGACTGCCTCATGCCAAGATGGGAGGGTCGTAGCGTAGTATGTTGGGACTTAGCTATCGATACCTCGTGGCGTGGCAGAGGAGTGAAAGGGTAAGCATCCAAGTCAGTCTCACACGGTATGTTAAGGGTGAGCACAAAAGTCAGCCTCACATGGTATGGTAGAGGCTAGCACAAAAGTAAGCCTAGCAAGGAATGAAAAAGGTGAGCACACAAGTCAGCCCCGCATGGTATGTCAGAAGTGGGGCCTAAGAAAAATGTCCCACATGGGATGCCAGGGGGAGTGACAGAGGTATAATAGAGTGGCACGATCGAGAGTGAACCAGGTGATAGGGTGAGCACCCAAGTCAGCCTCACATGGTATGGGTGAGGCGAGCACAAAAGTAAGCCTAGCAAGGAATGAGTAAGGTGAGCATACAAGTCAGCCTCGCAAGGAACGAAAAAGGTGAGCACAAAAGTCAGCCTCATGTGGAGTGTTTGAGAGTGAATCAAGGTGCGATAGAGAGAGCACCCAAGTAAGCCTCATACAGGACGTGTGAACGGTAGGTAGTTCCTGGGGGGAACGATGGCGGAGCCCAATGGAGTTTAGTCGGTATTAATGGCAGCGTCACCATTCGAGCCCGACATGCCCCCAGTACACTCCGTGTGGTAGCTTGGACACCTACCAATAGCACGTGTACTGGGCTAGGACGTAAATGTCTTCTCCATTGTAAAAAAAAACACAGACATTTTACGATCTCGACGAACTGAGTCGAATGGTATATGACACTCGGCCCTTATTTTTTGTCCATTTCTGTAGATTTTGAACCTCTGAGATATTACGATTGTAACGGTTTATATGGGAAATTCCTGTGTGACCGCATTAATCAACCTGTAACTCCGGAACCTATAGTCAGATCGGAATAAAATTCAATAGCAGATAATGGCAGTGTCATTTATTTCATTTGAAATCAAGTTTGTTCAAATCGATAAAGAATTCCTTAAGATATAGACGGGATATTAACTTAGGAATTTGGCAAGTTCCCCGAGCGCAACAGGGACCGTCATAGGTGGCCAATGTGGTCAAAACTACTTCAATTGGCCATTATTAATCTAGACCCGCAAATACAAGTAATGTTGCATGCATTTTAATATGTATTGCATCATTTGGATATCATGGTGGTACCAGTTTATATGGGAATTTGTTGAGGTGACACACACAGACATTTTCCGATCTCGACGAACTGAGTCGAATGGTATATGTGAATCGGCCCTCAGGGTCTCGGTTAAAAAGTCGATGTTTGGAGCGATTGCATAACCTTTCCATATGTGAAAGGCATAAAGATGGGTAGGTAATGTTAGCCACATAAACGAAGTGAAGTAGAATACACTTAAGCTGGGAATTTGAATGCTGCGATTTTTACTATCTTCTGCATGGTTGCATTAAATTCAGCTATCAAGTATTTCTGTTATATATATATATATATATATATATATATATATATATATATATATATATATATATATATATATATATATATATATATATATATATATATATATATATATATATATATATATATATATATATATATATATATATATATATATATATATATATATATATATATATATATATGTTCGGTTATAATACACTTTATTGGGTTGACTGTACAGGACGGATCCCTAAGTGTCACTTGTTTCGGTTGTTCGGTGCGGCTGTTTTCCTATCACTGTCGGAATAGTAAAATCCTCGTAGTAACACCGTCGGAGAGGAATCGTAATCGGGATCACTACTGTAGGATAACACTTCAATCGTATCATAATCACTACTGTCGGATAACACTTCACTTTTCGCACTTGATCTTTTGCCAGATCGGAATTTCAAACAAAACTCTTTCCATCAACCGACGTCGATTTCTTATACAGCGCTCAAAAACGTTGCACGACAAAAATTGGAACATTCCTGAATATTCCACAAAACTGGCGTCACTGCGACTCACGCGGTCATCATTCAGTGCGTGTGATTATGTTGATGATGGTAATGACGTCGGGTGCTCTTCGGTAGCGACGGTGCGCTTGTTTATTCTCGCCGTAATCTTTCTCATTCACTCGGTCAGCAGTAGAGATGGTCGGGTTCGGGTTCTTGGACCCGAAACCCGGACCAGACCCGAACCCGACTGGTTTCGGGTCGGGTTCGGGTTCTGTAAATTTAAGCTTCTTGGGTTCAGGTCGGGATCCGGGTATTCAAATTTGAAATTCTCGGGTTCGGGGCGGGTCCGGGTTTTTGAAATTTTGAACTTTCGGGGTCGGGTCGGGTTCGGGTTTTTCAAATTGAACATTATCGGGGTCGGGTCAGGTTCGGGTTTGAACAAAACAACCTAACCATTTCATGACACTATTTGCGTCTATACACAAAACGCAGTCTTTTTGCCTTTCTCAATAGAAAGGTATTGCAGTTGCTCTGAAAACCGACTTGTTAACGGTGGCCCGGAGGGCCGAGTGACATATACCATTCAATTCAGTTCGTCGAGTTCGGCAAATGTCTGTGCGTGTGTATGTATGTATGTGTGTATATGTATGTGCGTCTGCGTGTGTATGTGACCAAAAATGTCATTCATTTTTCTCAGAGATGGTGGAACCGACTTTGACAAACTTAGTCTCAAATGAAAGGTACAATGTTCCCATAGGTTGCTATTTAATTTCTAGTGGATCCGACTTCCGGTTCCGGGATTATAGGGTGATGAAATTTTTTCCAAAATGTAACCACAACTACTTCGATTTGTAGTATTAGGTCACTAACAGCCATTCAAAGTCTCTTTGGTCACATTGGCCACCATCATCGGTCCCGGAAGCCCCGGCGGAAGTATCCAAATTCAGAATAATAGTCACATCGGTTTCTCGGAGATGGCTAGACCGATTCAACCAAACTTAGTCTCAAATGAAAGGTGTTGCGGCCCCATAACTGGCTATTAAATTTCATCCCGATCCGACTTCCGGTTCTGGAGTTACGGGTTGTGGCGTGCGATCACATAGCAAATTGCGATTCAAACCGATACTCCGATGAAAGCAGAAAAGGTAAAAATTTCGCTAACATGTCTCCCAAACAACTCAAATTTGCAGTTATAGGTCACCGACGGCCAACCAAACTTTCGTTGACTACATTGACCACCATAGACGGTTCCGAAAGGGTCCGGGAAAAGCGGCCATCTTTCAAAATTATCGAAATCACATCAGTTTCACGGAAATGGTGGGGCAAATTTTCACAAACTGAGTCCCAAAGAATAGCTGTAATATCCCCACAGATGTCTATATGGTTCCGGAAATATAGACTAAACCGTCCAGACACATATGAAATGCCCATATAAGCCAGGGGGGACCCCATGAATTTTCAGAAATCGAATTGGTATTTTTGATTCCAAACTTCTTATAAATGCATGAAACATCGAGATTTTATGTTATCTCGAAAATTTGTTTTATAAAAATGGACTTTTTGGGACTTCGCCGATTTCGCTCTTTTTTCAAATATTGGCTGCTTTTGCTTTGGCAAAATTTTAGAACTCGAATAATGAATTTCTAATTAATAAATATAAGCAACTAAAAAATTCTCGTGTTCATGATTGAGAAAGGCACAATTGCACCGCTAGGTGGATTAAAACAGGTTTTTGTAGTAGTGATGACACATATCACCGTACCAAATGTTAGCACCTCTGAATCGCTAGAATTCGTCGTATTTTCTGGTGTTCAAATATTCTATTTTTTCATTCATGCATAAAATTCTGTCTCTTTAGATTCGCAAACTGCCTGAATTATTTAATTTTTTAAACGAACATTGAATGCTCTTTCATGCATTCAACAATACGTGTTTCACATCCAAAATCTCTTTGCAATTTATTTTTCATGATAATTAGTAATAAACCAAGTCAACAGAAATTTATCGGAAAATATCGATTCAACTTTCTATAATGGAATATAAATTTCGACAGGTACTTTAAAACCTATGTTTAGGCCGCGGCGACTTTTTCTCTACGTAAATGGTTTTGTGGGGTACATTCGTACCCCATAACTAAAATCTCTCTAATATGTCTAATTTTTATTAAATTTATAATTAAATTGGATAGTTTTATTCTCAAGTCATTCGTAAAATAACCTGTTTAAAAATATTCGTGATTTGACTATTTAATTATGTAATATTTCATTTTGTATAGAACAAGTCTTTAAAATACGTCAAAATTCCCTTTTTACTTCATATTGCTATTACTCCGGTCGTTTCAAATCGATTTTGACCACTCATACGACGTTGTAAAGCTTATTAAATTTGCTTTTGAACATTTTTTTTCAAAAACCGGTCAACAAGTATATTTATACCGATGCTTTTTTGAAAACCAAACGCCAATACAAACGTTAAAATACGCAGTAACGGAGATGAAACAGGAAGGCGTCGAAGGAACAGGTAGAGCCGGTGCATTGTACGTGTATATAAAGTAAGTATGTTTCAGAGCCTAGGCTGCAGAAGATAACGAATCGAATGATGCGTCTTGCATAATCATATTCAAAAATCATATTCACGAATGTGCTTTGACTCTGATCCGCAAAAGCAAAAATTACGATACCGATCGAAACGCATTTTCTATTTACTTTGCTATAGTGCTTTGTTATATCAAATAACAGATACTATTATTCGGCAGAGTTGGAACTTATACAATTTTACATAAGTTTCTCGCTTACTATGTATCGATATTATGCTTTTAAAAAAAGATATAATACTTTTTTGAATTATGTACACATGATAAAAAACTAACGCAAACCGCTTTGTGGGGTACATTTGTACCCCAAACAAACTTTAAGAGAGCACTGTTAAGTTAGTCAAATGAAACAAATAGGTTGTACCTGCTTTAACGGAAGTTTAATAAACAAATTGGTTTGTGATTAAGATTGCTTGCAATTAAAATAAACTGTAACGAAAAAATAAGGATTTGAACTCATAAATTTGGTAGTACTTTGGTCTCATTATGGCTGCTCAAATTTAAAAAGGGCACATTATTTTTTTAAAAGCAGATAATTTAGGCCAAATTTATTTTCTAGAGACAGTCTTTGTTCCATCAGACCTAAACCTAGCTTTACTTCCGTCAGGTTTCGTTGTTCGTGATACTCATATGGTGATGGTATAATAGCACCACTATCAAATCAGTGGTATGTTAGACTCGTTCAATTTTTGACTTTTAGCTCCACCAGGCTTTACTGATTCCTTTTATGGCCCTTAGTAATTGTGCAAATTTTGGTACCGATCGGTTGTGTCTACGGACCCTCCAAAAATTCCAAAGTTTATATGGAAATTAGTATGAAAAATCGGTTAAAATTAAAAATAAATTCTTAAAAAATCACCTCATCAATAGAGATGATCGGGTTTCATTTTTTTCGAACCCGAACCCGACCCGAACCCGAGAACATGAAAATTTAAAACCCGAACCCGACCCGAGCCCGAAATCATAAAATTTGAAAAACCCGAACCCGACCCGAGCCCGAACATTTTAAAACTTAAAAACCCGAACCCGACCCGTACCCGTGAATGAAAATTTTGTAAAACCCGAACCCGACCCGACCTGAGAATTTTAAAATTTGAAAACCCGAACCCGACCCGAAAATTTAGAATTTGAGAAACCCGATCCGAATCCAACTTGCTAATACGGAGAATCAACCAAAGAGCCCGAAGATTTTTAATTCTAGACACCCGAGCTGGACCCTAGGCTCATCTAAGAATAGTAGAATTAGTCGAATCTGAAGTAGCACCATACGCATTGAGTTATTTCTGCATATGGCAAAACAAATCACTGCCGAGTACCTAGAATCCGCATTTATATTTACTATTATTTAACGTCGAACTTGTAATGTTCTGAGAAACTTATAAATCGTCGATATCTTAACCGGAAATTAAGTTAAATGGGCGGCTAACTCATGGGGAAACAGAAAGCTTAATGGTCACAGTTTCCAACAACCTTGCCCGTCGTACTTAACCAAAATTTCTAATTTTTTATCAGAAACCATTCCTGCAAGGCAGTTTCGTATAATTTATTACATTATTAAATTAAGCTATGGCAATTGGCAATTCGTATTCGACAGTTTACATGGCGTCACCCACGCTACTGGTTGGAGCGGCCAAACCTGTATCGAAGGGTATCAATCAAGATTTTCTGACGTGTTCTTGATGTCCCATCATTAGCGTTAGGACGATCTATGATTGGATATCTAAGTTATTTTATGCTTCAGATTATATGGTAAGCGCGCCAATAGAGATGCTTCGACATCTCCAATGGAGCTCTCGGCACGACTCCAAACTTTTAAAAATCCGTTAATGGCTTCAACAGAACACACAAAATTTTTGCGATCTATTCCTTAAGTTCGTGGAAATTCATGTATTTTCATGAAGGAATCCGGATCATGCAATAGGTCATCCCGGGAACAATCTGACAGAATGTGCTTGTTTCATATATGTACCACTGATTTGATAGTGGTACTATTATACCATCACCATATGAGTATCACGAACAACGAAACCTGGCGGAAGTAAAGCTAGGTTTAGGTCTGATGGAACAAAGACTGTCTCTAGAAAATAAATTTGGCCTAAATTATCTGCTTTTAAAAAAATAATGTGCCCTTTTTAAATTTGAGCCGCCATAATGAGACCAAAGTACCACCAAATTTATGAGTTCAAATCCTTATTTTTTCGTTACAGTTTATTTTAATTGCAAGCAATCTTTATCATGAACCAATTTGTTTATTAAACTTCCGTTAAAGCAGGTACAACCTATTTGTTTCATTTGACTAACTTAACAGTGCACTCTTAAAGTTTGTTTGAGGTACAAATGTACCCCACAAAGCGGTTTGCGTTAGTTTTTTATCATGTGTACATAATTCAAAAAAATTATTATATCTATTTTTAAAAGCTTAATATCGATACATAGTAAGCGAGATACTTATGTAAAATTGTATAAGTTCCAACTCTGCCGAATAATAGTATCTGTTATTTGATATAACAAAGCACTATAGCAAAGTAACTAGAAAATGCGTTTCGATCGGTATCGTAATTTTTGCTTTTGCGGATCAGAGTCAAAGCACATTCGTGAATATGATTATGCAAGACGCATCATTCGATTCGTTATCTTCTGCAGCCCAGGCTCTGGAACATACTTACTTTATATACACGTACAATGCACCGGCTCTACCTGTTCCTTCGACGCCTTCCTGTTTCATCTCCGTTACTGCGTATTTTAACGTTTGTATTGGCGTTTGGTTTTTAAAAAAGCATCGGAATAAATATACTTTTTGACCGGTTTTTGAAAAAAAAAATGTTCAAAAGGAAATTTAATAAGCTTTACAACGTCGTATAAGTGGTCAAAATCGATATGAAACGACCGGAGTAATAGCAATATGAAGAAAAAAGGAATTTTGACGTATTTTAAAGACTTGTTCTATACAAAATGAAATATTACCTAATTAAATAGTCAAATCACGAATATTTTTAAACAGGTTATTTAATGAACGACTTTAAAACTATCCAATTTAATTATAAATTTAATAAAAATTAGACATATTAGAGAGTTTAGTTCTGGGGTACGAACAAGTCAGTCGCTTAGAGCAATGTGCCATATACATTGTACCACCCAGGATAACACGATATAAGATTACGGTTTTCAGTAATATACGATGATTTCACTCGTTACCACAATATGTGGCACAACGAGGCACACTTTTGACAACTCAAAAATTGTCAACAAAGTGTAGTTGAATACTCATATACGTAGCAGCCATTGCTTTTGTTTTACTGAACACCATGGTATGTCGTGGCACATCGTGGCACATTGCGGTACAAGCTACCACGCTGTTTGTTTGTGAGCACAATTCGATTTGTGCTAAGCGACTTGGCCCTTGGGTACGAATGTAACCCACAAAACCGTTTACGTAGAGAAAAAGTCGCCGCGGCCTAAATATAGGTTTTAAAGTACCTGTCGAAATTTATATTCCATTATAGAAAGTTGAACCGATATTTTCCGATAAATTTCGGTTGACTTGGTTTATTACTAATTAACATGAAAAATAAATCGCAAAAAGATTTTGGATGTGAAACACGTATTGTTGAATGCATGAAAAAGCATTCAATGTTCGTTTAAAAAATTAAATAATTCAGGCAGCTTGCGAATCTGAAGAGACAGAATTTTATGCATGAATGAAAAAATAGAATATTTGAACACCAGAAAATACGACGAATTCTAGCGATTCAGAGGTGCTAACATTTGGTACGGTTATATGTGTCATCACTACTACAAAAACCTGTTTAAATCCACCTAGCGGTGCAATTGTGCCTTTCTCAATCATGAACACGAGAATTTTTTAGTTGCTTATATTTATTAAAAGCTATCAAATGTATACATTACAATTTTATCATACATGACTTGACAACTTGACTATATACAAGAAAAGAAATCATTATTCGAGTTCTAAAATTTTGCGAAAGCAAAAGCAGCCAATATTGATTTGAAAAAGGAGCGAAATCGGCGAAGTCCCAAAAAGTCCATTTTTATGGGAATAAGTTTCCGCCCTCTTGAAAGATAGGTCATTATTGATACTACAGCTGTGTTAGCTCAACTACTCTACTTACCATTTATAATTGTATGTGTAAGGTCTCGATTGCACTAGTTGATATTCGCTTCGAGTGTGAACATCTGGCGTCAAAAATGTCAACGTTCGTTCCGAAAAAGCAGCATTTGCGGGAAGTTTTGCTGCATTATTACATTTCAAAGAAAAGTGCAGCTGAAACGTACCGTTGCGTTGCGTTGCGTTGCGTTGTGACGATGATTTTGGCGGATTGCACACTGACTTCATCATGTTTGACTGCTGATTATCTAATAAGAGTTGCTTAGGAAATGGTAAGTAGGAATTCATACCAATCCGACCCATACTAAAACCTCAACAGCATGATAGCCATCATTGCCGGCCGCCCCCATCTCCATCGTTCACGGGGAAGGATAAAGGATAAGGTAGACAGGAAGTGTTGATGCTCCACCTACTTAACGGAAGGACGACGATTCATCAGACTCTTCCATAGGTGTCGCGGAGTTGGTAGTTTGGAAGGGTATCAGGTCTAGGATTCGCTCCAAGCAAGCGATGCGACCTGTAAAGCATATTTTATTAGGTAGTTGTTTAGTTATTCTTCGAGTACACGATCACTCGAAAAAGAGAAGATCTTGTTTAGTTTTTGGTTCTTTTTAAACTCTGGGCAACCGGCTACCGAGAGTATACTATGTTCCCTAAACAAAAGCCATTTGAACTCCACACAGCCGACCGTGGGAGTATTGCCTAGAAAAACTAATCTTATCTGCGTAATGGGCCGGATCACTATTTATTGCAACAGTATTTGGATTGAATTCGCTACTTCTTCTCTACGATATATTTATTGGCTTGAAAACTACCGAGTTATAACACATTGTACAGGCAAAAATAGCGCGAGATGTTATAAATCAAGGAAAGTATTTCTTATTTTCCATATCGGATTGTTTGTGAAATACAAGTATACGAGCGATAATAACGAACACTGAAGGGAAATATAAAGGATTGTTAACCTCATGCACGGGCTTGTTAGCAATAACGGAGCTTGAAATTAGGTTCATAAAAACAGACGCGGCGAATTTTCAATACGTATTGACTCGTAATAATAGATACTAGTCGTATTGGGGCTAATTTCCGATCAACTATTCATTTTTACGGCAATGTTTTCTCGACTAGATCTGTTCGCACCCTCTCATTCTGCTACTATCGGCAGAAGGCTGATAGCACCCAGTCGTCGCCGGTCTAAGGACCAAATGTCATCAATAGACTTAGACTCGCGTGGAGGCATGAGATAGGAAACTTGTGAGAATTTTGTTATCCCACCGTTTGACGACCAGAAAAGTGCAGCTGAAACGTACCGCATATTAAGGAATATTTACGGTGATCATGCTGCATCTAATACAAGCTGTAAAGGGTGGTTTCGACGATTCCAAAGTGGCGATTATGACGTCAGTGACAAAGAACGCGAAGGAGCACCGAAAAAGTTTGAAGATGCACAACTACAACAGATACTTGATGAAGATTCATGTCGGACTCTGCATGAGCTATCCAATGAGTTGAATGTTGACAGATCGACCGTCGGTAAACGTTTGCACGCAATGGGAATGGTGCAAAAAACAGGTAATTGGGTACCACATCAATTGAAGGAGAGGGATATCGAGACACGTTTGGTGATGTGCAAGATGCTCCTTGAGCGCCAGGAAAGAAAAGGTTTTCTGCATCGCATTATCACTGGCGATGAAAAATGAATCTACTACGATAACCCGAAGCGACGAAAATGTTGGGGGCTGCCAGGTGAACCGGTTCCATTCACGCCAAAAAAAAAATTCATGCTTCCAAGGTTATGTTGTGCATCTGGTGGGATCAGAGTGGTGTAATTTATTACGAACTCCTTAAACCATCCGAAACAATCACTGGCGATCGTTACAGACTGCAGCTAATACGATTAAATCGTGCTTTGAAAGAAAAACGACCGGATTGGACTGCTCGACATGATAAACTAATTTTGCCGCATGATAACGCTAGGCCACACGTTGCAAAATCTGTCAAAAAATATTTGGAAGGGGTGAATTGGGAAATTTTGCCCCACCCGCCGTATTCCCTAGATATAGCGCCATCAGATTACCATCTTTTTCGATCGATGCAATCAGCCCTGATTGGAGAAAAGTTCACTTCTTACGAAAGTATCGAAAAATGGCTCAACGAATGGATCGAGTCGAAAAACCCTGACTTCTTTCTTCGAGGAATCCATATGCTGCCTGAAAGATGGGGAAAAGTTGTCGCTTCGAATGGTGCATACTTCACATAATATTATTTTGTATTTCATGTTTTAAATAAATATTATTTTCGTGTGAAGAAGGACGGAAACTTATTCCCATACCCAATTTTTCGAGATTACATAAAAGCTCGACGTCTTATGCATTTAAAAGAAGTTTGTCATCAAAAATACGAATTCGATTTCTGAAATTTCATGGGGTCTCCCCTGGCTTATATGGGAATTTCATATGTGTACGGACGGTTTAGTCTATATTTCCGGAACCATATAGACATCTTTGGGGATATTACAGCTATCATTTGGGACTAAGTTTGTGAAAATCGGCATAACCATTTCCGTGAAACTGATGAGAGGTCGATAATTTTGAAAGATGGCCGCTTTTCCCGGGCCCTTCCGGAACCGTCTATGGTGGTCAATATAGTCAACGAAAGTTTGGTTGGCCGTCGGTGACCTATAACTGCAAATTTAAGTTGTTTGAGAGACATTTTAGCGAAATTTTTACCTTTTTTGCTTTCATCGGAGTATCGGTTTGAATCGCAATTTGCTATGTGATCGCACGCCACAACCCGTAACTCCAGAACCGGAAGTTGGATCGGGATGAAATTTAATAGCCATTTACGGGGCCGCAACACCTTTCATTTGAGACTAAGCTTGGTTGAATCGGTCTAGACATCTACGAGAAACCGATGTGACTGTTATTCTGAATTTGGATACTTCCGCCGGGGCTTCCGGAACCGATGATGGTGGCCAATGTGACCAAAGAGACTTTGAATGGCTGTTAGTGACCTAATACTACAAATCGAAGTAGTTGTGGTTATATTTTGGAAAAAAATTTCACCTTCATACATTCATTGCAGAATTTATTAAAATCGACATTTTCTGCGTGATCGTACTCATCACCCTGTAATTACGGAACCGGAAGTCGGATCTACTAGAAATTAAATAGCAGCCTATGGGAACGTTGTACCTTTCATTTGAGACTAAGTTTGTCAAAATCGGTTCAACCATCTCTGAGAAAAATGAGTGACATTTTTGGTCACATACACACGCAGACGCACATACATATACACACATACATACATACACACGCACAGACCTTTAACTCCGCTAGCGAATGACGGATCTCAATAGTGGCATGTCTGTAATAACATACGTACATGAAACTATTGAGAACCAGAGCTACAGGTCCAAAGCCCTGGTAAAGGAGGATGGTTGTGATGATCTGGGCCGAGATCACCACTTAAAGCAAGGTAGGGCATAACCCCAATTCCAAGGCGTGAAGCGACCCGTGCCGAGGGATGAGTGATCGAGGGGGTGAAAAAGATGCTCGATCGTTAACGGAGCCTGTGGGGTACCTGGGCAACCTCCACAGTAAGCGTCCCTTACCACGCTAATGCGGAGCTCTGGCGTGGCGGACATTTATTTCTCGCGCGACTCGTGGGACTATACATGGAGATAACAAAATATAAAAACAAACAGACGGAGGTGCCAAACCCCTTCGCTAGAGGCGGTTTGGCGAGGTCTCTTCCCGTGGGGAGAGTAGTGGAGCGATGAGTGCTGCATCTGAAAGCACTAGTGACTCCCCAGCAGCGGTAGGAAATAGCCCTACCAGTGCACCGGAGGGGCCACTATCTGCGATGCGCAAAGTAGCGAAGCAACTCGATTCAATAATCGATTTCGCTAGCGCAAAGCAGAATATAGCCAAGGAGTTGAAGTTGAGCCTCCTGGAGCTCCGGAAAGCTGTTCGTGTCGCAAGACAGGAACAGCAGGCCTATGCTAAGAGGGTGGAATGTCGGGAGAGGCCTGACAGAGAAACCCAGACAGTGGCCTCCAATAGGGAGGAAAGAGAGAAGGTCGATAGAGGTTCACAGACAGTGGCCTTTACCTTCTACGGAGCAGCCACGTCGATCGGAGCGGCGACCGAGTTCCCCTCGAAGGGAAAAGGCAAGGGCAATCGCAAGACGGCATCGAACGCGAAGCGCCCTAGGAAGTCGCCAGGCCAAAACCGACACCACTCGGCGTGCAACCGTTAAGGTCAAACGCCGTTTGGGCGAGGTAAGCGAGGGCGAGAGTGACCTCGCTGTGGAGAGCGATGGTACCAGCAACCCGGCACGACTGGGGCAGGGGGGCTCAAACCCCTGGACGCTGGTCACCAAGAAAAAGCCGGCACCGAAACTGGAGGTACCGCGGCCTGCGAAGAAGGCCAAGGACAGAGGCGAAGCCTTGTGGTTAAAAACCGACAAGGACAAATACGCCGATGTCCTAAAATCGATGAAGGCGGCCGAAAGCCTCTCGGCCCTTGGGCAGGATGTGCGTAGCGTAAGACGCACCAACACGGGAGAGATGCTTCTGGTGCTGAAGCGAGGTGCACAATCAAGTGCAGTATACAAGGCCTTGGCCCAAGAGGTCCTTGGTGAGGGCGCCCAAATCAGGTCGCTAGGTGCGGAAACGACTCTCCAGTGCAAGCACTTGGACGAGTTCACGACCGCAGAAGACGTCGTCGCAGCCGTTAAGGAGCACTGCGACGTCACAATCGAGCGGGCCTCTGTGCGATTGAGAGATGGACCCTCTGGCACCCAAGTAGCCTACCTCAGGCTACTGAAGGCGGATGCCAAAAAGGTAACCGAGGAAGGGAAGCTGAAGATCGGCTGGTCGGTATGCCCTATTAGTATACCCCAGCCACCTTCAGTGGTGCTATCGGTGCCTTGAGTCCGGCCACAAAGCATACGAATGCAAAGGCATAGATAGGAGCAAACTATGTCGTCGCTGCGGCGAGGAGGGACATAAAGAGCGGGGGTGCACTAAGGCACACAAGTGCCTTATCTGCACCGCTAAGAAGCAAGCTTATAAACATGCTATGGGCGGACCTTCGTGTCCCTTCGGTGAGTTAAATAAGAAGAAGCCGTGAACGTCACACAGCTAAATCTTAACCATTGTGCAGCAGCCCAACAGCTGCTGTGGCAGTCGGTCTCGGAGTCAAGGACAGATGTCACCCTCCTATCAGACCCGTACAGCATCCCTGCCGGCAACGGCAATTGGGTGTCGGACGGGTCTGGAATGGTGGCAATCTGTACAACGGGACGGTTCCCGGTTCAAGAGGTAATACACCCCTCCGCCGAGGGTGTGGCGATTGCCAAGATCAATGGTGTGTTCTATTGCAGCTGCTACGCCCCACCAAGGTGGCCAATAGAACAGTTCTACCAGATGATAGACAGGCTCTCGTCGGACCTAGTGGGCCGGAAACCAGTAGTAATAGCGGGAGACTTTAACGCTTGGGCAGTGGAGTGGGGCAGCCGCTGTACAAATAGCAGGTGTCAAGCGATACTGTGCGTTAGTGACACTTGACGTGAAGAACGCATTCACCAGCGCAAGCTGGGATGCCATCGCGCTCTCGTTACACCGGCTTAGCCTACCGGTGGGTCTGTACCGGATCCTGGAAAGTTACTTCTAAAACCGCGTACTGCTATACGAGACCGATGCCGGTCAGAAAAGGGTTCCGATTACCGCCGGAGTCCCGCAGGGCTCGATCCTAGGCCCGGTGCTATGGAACCTCATGTATGACGGGGTTCTGAGACTGAAGTTCCCTCCTGGGGTCAAGATCGTCGGCTTTGCCGACGACGTAACCTTGGAGGTCTACGGGGAGTCAATTCCTGAGGTAGAACTAACCGCAGGACACGCGATTAGCACGGTGGAGGAATGGATGAGCGCGAGAGGCCTGGAGCTCGCTCATCATAAGACGGAGGTAGTTATCGTCAACAACCGCAAGTCGGCACAACATGCAGTTATCCATGTGGGAGAAGTCGCGATCACTTCACAGCGAAGTCTGAAGTCTCTCGGAGTCATTATAGACGACAAGCTGACCTTCGGCAGCCAACAGCCAACAGCTCAAAGGTGTGCGCCAGTAGACGTAGGTTACTGGCAGGCGTTGCCGTATCTATCCTCAGGTACGGCGGCCCGTCATGGTCAAGAGCACTGAGGGTAACCAGTTACCTACAGAAACTGGAGAGCACCTACCGCGTGATGTGCCTCAGAGTGATATCTGCCTACCGCACGGTATCACACGATGCATCCTGCGTGATAGCGAGCATGATGCCAGTCGGGCTGGTCATTCGGGAAGATGAGGAGTGCTTTGAGCTACGTGTAAATAGGGGAGCCCGCGAGCGCACCAGGGTGACCTCGGTCGCCAGATGGCAGCGTGAGTGGGACAACTCCTCGAAAGGTAGGTGGACCCACCGGCTGATACCTAGCATATCGAGCTGGGTGGGAAGACCCCATGGGGAAGTTCACTTCCACCTGACACAATTCCTGTCAGGCCATGGCTGTTTCCGTCAGTACCTCCACAGGTTCGGGCACGCGGAGGTCCCAGCCTGCCCGGACTGCCCAGGTGTAGATGAAACTGCCGAACACATACTGTTCGTATGTCATCGGTTCGACGTCGAAAGAAGAGCAATGCTTGACGTCTGTGGCTGGGACACAGCCCCTGATACCCTTATTCAGCGGATGTGTCAATCGGTGGAGAAGTGGAACGCAGTCTCGGCTGCTACCATCCAGATTGCCAGTAGGCTACAGGTAATCTGGCGAACCGAGCAACAGACGACGGGCACGGCTAACTAGTGATTGGTTAGCTGGAGCGAAAAAAGCCAAGCGCAAAAAAGAGAGTGAATGGTCTGTTCATGCCGAGGCAGGTTGGTGCAGCGAATGGCAACCGCGTAAGGGGTAAACCCAGCCACCCCGAAGCAAGACAGAAGAGTGAGTGTATAGGCGTATAAGTGGACTGCCTCATGCCAAGACGGGAGGGTCGTAGCGTAGTATGTTGGAACTAAGCTATCGATGCCTCATGGCGTGGCAGAGGAGTGAAAGGGTGAGCATCCAAGTCAGTCTCACACTGCATGTTAAGGGTGAGCATAAAAGTCAGCCTCACAGGTTGGTAGAGGCTAGCACAAAAGTCAGCCTAGCAAGGAATGAAAAAGGTGAGCACACAAGTCAGCCTCGCATGGTATGTCAGAAGTGGGGCCTAAGAAAAATGTCCCACATGGGATGCCAGGGGGAGTGATAAAGGTACAATAGAGTGGCACGATTGAGAGTGAATCAGGTGATAGGGTGAGCTGAGCACCCAAGTCAGCCTCACATGGTATGGGTAGGGCGAGCACAAAAGTAAGCCTAGCAAGGAATGAGAAAGGTGAGCACACAAGTCAGCCTCGCATGGAACGTAAAAGGTGAGCACAAAAGTCAGCCTCATGTGGGAGTGTTTGAGAGTGAATCAAAGTGCGATTGAGAGAGCACCCAAGTAAGCCTCATACAGGATGTATGAACGCGTGAGTTAGAGTGAATGAGTACATTTAGTACAGCCATCCCCCCAGAAGTAATACCGAGAGGTAGTTCCTGGGAGGAATGATGGCGGAGCCCAATGGAGTTTAGTCGGTATTAATGGCTGGTCACCATTCGAGTCCGACACGCCCCCAGTGCACCCCGTGCGGTAGATTGGACCCTACCAATAGCACATGTACTGGGCTAGGACATAAAAGTCTTCTCCATTGTAAAAAAAAAAGAACACGCACAGACATTTGCCGAACTCGACGAACTGAATTGAATGGTATATGTCACTCGGCCGTCCGGGCCTCCGTTAACAAGTCGGTTGTCAGAGCAACTGCAATACCTTTCTATTGAGAAAGGCAAAAAGACTGCGTTTTGTGTATAGACGCAAATAGTATCAGGAAATGGTTGGGTTGTTTTGTTCAAACCCGAACATGACCTGACCCCGATAATGTTTAATTTGAAAAACCCGAACCCGACCCGACCCCGAAAATTCAAAATTTCAAAAACCCGGACCCGCCCCAAACCCGAGAATTTCAAATTTGAAAACCCGGATCCCGACCCGAACCCAAGAAGCTTAAATTTACAGAACCCGGACCCGAAACCCGTCGGGTTCGGGTCGGGTCCGGGTTTCGGGTCCAAGAACCCGAACCCGACCATCTCTATCGTGCATATGAAAAACACTCAAACATCCACCTTATCCTGTTTATGCTATTAATCTGTAGATGTCGCAGCAGGTAAATGAGCTTTGCAGCAAAATGCCAATAGATGGCACCATGAAATAAAAAGCTCAACTTTCAGAGTACCACCTTTAAAGCCTCTACTGTTTAAGTTGGTACTCTATAATAAATGAGCTTTTTATTTGAAGAGCTTTTTAGTAGGTGAGCTTTTTGATAGGTGACCTTTAGGTAGGTAAATTCACTGTAGTATTGTAGTTGAAATCGGCAAACCTTTATCAGTGACTACCCGATCAAAATCAGCACCAACACTTTGCATGGTTTAAAAATGACTGATAAGGACTTAAGAATTTTTTAGTATAATTTAATCTGAGTCAGGAAAACAAGTGATTATTTGGATTGAAGCGAATGGTTCACGGCAATGATTTTCATGGTAGCAAAACGGAGTTCACTATGCATAGTGAACCAAGAAGAGGTTATAGGACCTAGTTGCAATGGTTTCCCGGTCGACTGCTGTGGTATCAGCATTCGAATATGTATATTTGTTTCAGTGTACCGATGAATTGTACTAAAGTCTTTGACATTATCTATTAAGTGTCTATTAGATATTTAGTGTGTTAACTGACACGCACACCATGATAAACCTAAGCATTATAATAATACTGCTGAATATACGAGCAGGTCTCATTTGGATTACAACCTTCAACTGATAACTAGTTTTCTTTTAAGCTCTACCGAAAGTAATCCCTATTAGTAGTGACTAGTTTCTCAACAATATTTACATGCTTATCCGCCAGTGTACAATAGACGTTATAAGTGGTGACGAGGATGGGATGATAACTGTAGTAGAGCCTTTGAGGATAGTAAAAAATCCTTGTTGGCTGCAAATTTCCTGGAGTTCTATGACCCAAAAAAGCCTCTCGTAGCTGTATCCGATGCGTCAGGATACGGCTTGGGTGGAGTAATTGCTCATATTATAGGCGTAGAGAAACCTATATGTTTCACACCATTCTCGTTAAACAATGCTCAGAAATTTTCCCTATTCTCCATCTAGTAGCTTTAGCTATGGTATGCACCATAAAAAAATTTCACAATTATCTGTATGGACAAAAATTCATAGTATTTACAGACCATTGGTAGGAATTTTTGGTAAGGAAGGAAAAAATTCGATTTTTGTGACAAGGCTACAACGCTCTATTTTGGAATTATCGATTTATGAATTTGATATACAGTACAGAACTTCTGCTAAAATGGGTAATGCTGATTTCTGTTCGCCTTTTCCATTAGACCAGAAGGTGTCTATTAGAGATGGTCGGGTTCGGGTTCTTGGACCCGAAACCCGGACCAGACCCGAACCCGACGGGTTTCGGGTCGGGTTCGGGTTCTGTAAATTTAAGCTTCTTGGATTCAGGTCGGGATCCGGGTTTTCAAATTTGAAATTCTCGGGTTCGGGGCGGGTCCGGGTTTTTGAAATTTTGAACTTTCGGGGTCGGGTCGGGTTCGGGTTTTTCAAATTAAACATTATCGGGGTCAGGTCAGGTTCGGGTTTGAACAAAACAACTCAACCATTCCCTGTCAAAAAGGGCTAGTTTCTGGCTAACGGGGGCAATTTGCCAACTCGGATGCGCAAATTGCCCTTCAATTTGCCAGCAAATTGCTGGCAATTTGGGGGCTATTTCAAATGCAACATTTGGGCGATTTGCCGCCGTCATTTTTATGCCGCCCTACTCGCCTTTAAATGGCCCCCAAATCGCCCACGGAACGCGCTTTTTAATCGATTTTAGTTGCCTTATTTGAAAATTACATATAATACTTATTTTCGGATTCATTATCTACTTACATAAACACCACCAAACTCTATGAAGAATTAATGGTGAATGTGATATTGCACACCAAAACTTACCACAATCTGAAATTCATTAGGAATTTAGATCAAAGATCTTGTTCTACTATACTTACACATGATTTCACAATTTCTCACATTCGTTGGTTTAATGAAGTGCACAAAACAAACAAAATTCATGCGAGAACATGCCAATTGTTAAAAAAAAACAATTTTAAGCTTAAGCCAAACATGAACCGCCATGTTGGAAAAACGCAAAAAACAACCAAGTCCATTTCAGCCGCCTGAAAATTTGTCTAAGTATTGAAATTGCCTTTAAATCTCATCCGCAAATTGCGTTTGTTCCTAGGGGCAATTAGCACAGGCGAGTTGAGTCAAACGTCAAACTTTTTAAATCGCCTGACCATGTTCGTCCGCATTTTTTTCGACCGGGTTTCATGACACTATTTGCGTCTATACACAAAACGCAGTCTTTTTGCCTTTCTCAATAGAAAGGTATTGCAGTTGCTTTGAAAACCGACTTGTTAACGGAGGCCCGGAGGGCCGAGTGACATATACCATTCAATTCAGTTCGGCAAATGTCTGTGTATGTGTATGTATGTATGTGTGTATATGTATGTGCGTCTGCGTGTATATGTGACCAAAAATGTCACTCATTTTTCTCAGAGATGGTGGAACCGATTTTGACAAATTTAATCTCAAATGAAAGGTACAACGTTCCCATAGGCTGCTATTTAATTTCTAGTGGATCCGACTTCCGGTTCCGTAATTAGAGGGTGATGAGTACGATTACGTAGAAAATGTCGATTTTAATAAATTCTGCAATGAATGTAAAAAGGTGAAATTTTTTTCCAAAATGTAACCACAACTACTTCGATTTGTAGTATTAGGTCTCTAGCAGCCATTCAAAGTCTCTTTGGTCACGTTGGCCACCATCATCGGTTCCGGAAGCCCCGGCGGAAGTATCCAAATTCAGAATAACAGTCACATCGGTTTCTCGCAGATGTCTAGACCGATTCAACCAAGCTTAGTCTCAAATGAAAGGTGTTGCGGCCCCGTAAATGGCTATTAAATTTCATCCCGATCCGACTTCCGGTTCTGGAGTTACGGGTTGTGGCGTGCGATCACATAGCAAATTGCGATTCAAACCGATACTCCGATGAAAGCAAAAAAGGTAAAAATTTCGCTAAAATGTCTCTCAAACAACTTAAATTTGCAGTTATAGGTCCGGCCAACCAAACTTTCGTTGACTACATTGACCACCATAGACGGTTCCGGAAGGGCCCGGGAAAAGCGGCCATCTTTCAAAATTATCGAACTCACATCAGTTTCACGGAAATGGTTATGCCGATTTTCACAAACTTAGTCCCAAATGATAGCTGTAATGTCCCCAAAGATGTCTATATGGTTCCGGAAATATAGACTAAACCGTCCGTACACATATGAAATTCCCATATAAGCCAAGACCCCATGAAATTTCAGAAATCGAATTCGTATTTTGATGACAAACTTCTTTTAAATGCATGAAACGTCGAGATTTTATGTTATCTCAAAAAATTGGGTATGGGAATAAGTTTCCGTCCTTCTTCACACGAAAATAATATTTATTTAAAACATGAAATACAAAATAATATTATGTGAAGTATGCACCATTCGAAGCGACAACTTTTCCCCATCTTTCAGGCAGCATACGGATTCCTCGAAGAAAGAAGTCAGGGTTTTTCGACTCGATCCATTCGTTGAGCCATTTTTCGATACTTTCGTAAGAAGTGAACGAAAAAGATCGAAAAAGATGGTAATCTGATGGCGCTATGTCTGGGGAATACGGCGGGTGGGGCAAGATTTCCCAATTCACCCCTTCCAAATATTTTTTGACAGATTTTGCAACGTGTGGCCTAGCGTTATCATGCAGCAAAATTAGTTTATCATGTCGTGCAGTCCAATCCGGTCGATTTTCTTTCAAAGCACGATTTAATCGTATTATCTGCAGTCTGTAACGATCGCCAGTGATTGTTTCGGATGGTTTAAGGAGTTCGTAATAAATTACACCACTCTGATCCCACCAGATGCACAACATAACCTTGGAAGCATGAATTTTTTTTTTGGCGTGAATGGAACCGGTTCACCTGGCAGCGCCCAACATTTTCGTCGCTTCGGGTTATCGTAGTAGATCCATTTTTCATCGCCAGTGATAATGCGATGCAGAAAACCTTTTCTTTCCTGGCGCTCAAGGAGCATCTCGCACATCACCAAACGTCTCTCGATATCCCTCTCCTTCAATTGATGTGGTACCCGATTACCTATTTTTTGCACCATCCCCATTGCGTGCAAACGTTTACCGACGGTCGATCTGTCAACATTCAACTCATTGGATAGCTCATCCAGAGTCCGACATGAATCTTCATCAAGTATCTGTTGTAGTTGTGCATCTTCAAACTTTTTCGGTGCTCCTTCGCGTTCTTTGTCACTGACGTCATAATCGCCACTTTGGAATCGTCGAAACCACCCTTTACAGCTTGTATTAGATGCAGCATGATCACCGTAAATATTCCTTAATATGCGGTACGTTTCAGCTGCACTTTTCTTTGAAATGTAATAATGCAGCAAAACTTCCCGCAAATGCTGCTTTTTCGGAACGAACGTTGACATTTTTGACGCCAGATTAAAAAGGATGTTCACACTCGAAGCGAATATCAACTAGTGCAATCGAAACCTTACACATACAATTATAAATGGTAAGTAGAGTAGTTGAGCTAACACATCTGTAGTATCAATAATGACCTATCTTTCAAGAGGGCGGAAACTTATTTCCATAAAAATGGACTTTTTGGGACTTCGCCGATTTCGCTCCTTTTTCAAATCAATATTGGCTACTTTTGCTTTGGCAAAATTTTAGAACTCGAATAATGATTTCTTTTCTTGTATATAGTCAAGTTGTCAAGTCATGTATAATAAAATTGTAATGTATGGGAGACTGAGGAGACTTGATCCCCGGGGAGACTTGATCCCATCATTGTAACTCAAAGGCAGATCAGAATACATTAATCGAATATACTATAAAGTTGCGTAGTTTTATCTAAACATAGATTTCATTAAAACAGAAAAAAGAAATTGGACTTTTGTGTAACCGAATTTTTACCGATTTAAAAAAAAGTCTCAGAAGAACTGAAGAAGATTTATTTTTCAAATTTTCAAACTTTTATAAAATTGATAAAATCAGCCACTACATACTCTACTTTTGCATACAGAATTACAGGAGAATGTCAATTATATGAATACGTTATGATTGAGCTGATTCTTTTGTTCAACTACATTTTTACTAAAGTTTGCTGAAATATATGCTATGGATTCACTTGATCCCTTCAAATTCGTGGAGATTTGATCCCCTTCGCCATACTTCATACACACCACTGAAAATAACCAAATTCACACCAGAACAATTGAAGTCATTGTTCACATAAAAAAATGTCAAAAATGAACGCTTCATCGTAAAGAAACATAACTGTAATTCTTTACTACAGTATACGTAGCAATCATTCATCCCATATTTGACGTTCCTCAACCATAATAAAGACAGCTTTCAAATAATTGCACGGAGATTTGGGGAATTCGTAAAAAAATCAGGTGAGAGATGCGTAATATGTTGTAACAAAAATAACAATATCTAATCATAACAATTTAATCAATACTACAATCCATTTTTAAAATTGAATGGGGTAATGTACCCGTTTTTGCCCTATTTAGAAGGGTACCACATTATTACTACAATAATTTTATTATTTCAGCTTCTTTGATTTGTTATTAAGGTCCATTTTTTATTTCGATTATAGAGGTTTTAACGTTAAGGTCATTCGCCTCTTATTAAGAGCCAATATAATACCAAAATTGTCTTGAGAATGGTGAAAATCTTCTGTTTGAGCGCAGCAAAATCTCTAATCGAGTACCCCCATTATCGCAATACCATTTGAGTCAATGCGGTGAGCAAAGATGGCAGACGCTGCTCTAACCAAAGGATTCAGATGGGTAGGATGATAGTAGAAACAGGGCAAAAATTGGCTTATTACCCTTATGCTATTTTAAACACGTTTTCATAAAGGAATCAAGTGTCCCCAAATTAGGGATCGAGTCTCCACTAATCTAAGAATTTTCCATTTTTTGTTGTTTTCCAGAAATGCTCATAGCTCATGTCCAGTATAATATTTCCATGTAATTTTTTTATGATTATTAGTCATCCCTAGAAACAATATAAAACTACAAAAATACATAGTTTTTTATTATTCCACGGAGTTGGACTGAAAAATAAAAAAGGGGATCAAGTCTCCTCAGTCTCCCCTATACATTTGAAAGCTTTTAATAAATATAAGAAAAATTCCATTGTTCATGATTGAGAAAGGCACAATTGCACCGCTAGGTGGATTAAAACAGGTTTTTGTAGTAGTGATGACACATATAACCGTACCAAATGTTAGCACCTCTGAATCGCTAGAATTCGTCGTATTTTCTGGTGTTCAAATATTCTATTTTTTCATTCATGCAAAAAATTCTGTCTCTTTAGATGCGCAATCTGCCTGAATTATTTATTTTTTTAAACGAACATTGAATGCTTTTTTATGCATTCAACAATACGTGTTTCACATACAAAATCTCTTTGCGATTTATTTTTCATGATAATTAGTAATAAACCAAGTCAACCGTAATTTATCGGAAAATATCGGTTCAACTTTCTATAATGGAATATAAATTTCGACAGGTACTTTAAAACCTATATTTAGGTCGCGGCGACTTCTTCTCTACGTAAACGGTTTTGTGGGGTACATTCGTACCCAAGGGCCAAGTCGCTTAGCACAAATCGAATTGTGCTCACAAACAAACAGCGTGGTAGCTTGTACCGCAATGTGCCACGATGTGCCACGACATACCATGGTGTTCAGTAAAACAAAAGCAATGGCTGCTACGTATATGAGTATTCAACTACACTTTGTTGACAATTTTTGAGTTGTCAAAAGTGTGCCTCGTTGTGCCACATATTGTGGTAACGAGTGAAATCATCGTATATTACTGAAAACCGTAATCTTATATCGTGTTATCCTGGGTGGTACAATGTATATGGCACATTGTTCTAAGCGACTCACTTGTTCGTACCCCAGAACTAAACTCTCTAATATGTCTAATTTTTATTAAATTTATAATTAAATTGGATAGTTTTAAAGTCGTTCGTAAAACAAGTCTTTAAAATACGTCAAAATTCCCTTTTTTCTTCATATTGCTATTACTCCGGTCGTTTCAAATCGATTCTGACCACTTATACGACGTTGTAAAGCTTATTAAATTTCCTTTTGAACATTTTTTTTTTTCAAAAACCGGTCAAAAAGTATATTTATTCCGATGATTTTTTGAAAACCAAGCGCCAATACAAACGTTAAAATACGCAGAAACGGAGATGAAACAGGAAGGCGTCGAAGGAACAGGTAGAGCCGGTGCATTGTACGTGTATATAAAATAAGTATGTTCCAGAGCCTGGGCTGCAGAAGATAACGAATCGAATGATGCGTCTTGCATAATCATATTCAAAAATTATATTCACGAATGTGCTTTGACTCTGATCCACAAAAACAAAAATTACGATACCGATCGAAACGCGTTTTCTAGTTACTTTGCTATAGTGCTTTGTTATATCAAATAACAGATACTATTATTCGGCAGAGTTGGAACTTATATAATTTTACATAAGTTTCTCGCTTACTATGTATCGATATTATGCTTTTAAAAAAAGATATAATATTTTTACATTTCTTACAAAAGAAATGTATAGGATTCGCTCAAACTTTGAAAACTTTTTCCGAGGCCCGGAGGGCCGAGTCTCATATACCAACCGACTCAGCTCGACAAATTGAGACAATGTCTGTATGTGTGTGTGTATGTGTGTATGTATGTATGTACAAAATATCATGTAATTATCTCAGCAATGGCTGAACCGATCTTAATGAAATTAGTTTCAAATGAAAGGCCTAACGTTGCCATTTGACACTATTATTTTTGATTTTCGATATGTTGTTTACTTTCTGAGATATGGGCGATTTTGTCAAAACACAGCAGGTTTTTTGCAAATAACTTTTGAACACTACAATACTGTCCCACAAACTGCACATGAATAGAAAGCTTGTAAAAATACTTTTCTAACAAGCTATATATTGTCTAAATCCGTGTACGAGCGGCGGAGATATTAAACATTTTGTATTTTTAGTCCTCGCTTACCAATTTCCACTAATTAAAAATGAGATTGTTTCATACAGAGTATTGCTTTACTGTTGTTTTAGGGGCAAAACTAAACCGATTTTGAATATCGGAGTATGAAAACACATCTACGTGATTCAAGGAATTTGACGTTGAGAACATTTTGTGAATTACCTTTATAATAAATGAACTATTTCTCAAAAAATAATATATAAGTTCACTTCAAAGACAAAATAATGTGTTGATAAAGAAACAGTGAGTTCTAGTATTTATTCCTTGGATTAGGCATTGCGCTCAATCATGAGATAAATGTTGGATGGTATATCAATACACAGATCAACAAGTAATTCACCTAGCAGTGAGATAAAAGATTTCTAATACTTGTGGCGTCACCGAAAGCAGCTGTATGTTTGAAGCCCAAAAAGCTAGCGAAAATTTAGCTCTTTTGCAAGATTTAGGTTATACTGGTTATGGCGCAAAAATTGCTACTTACATTATTTATGATAAAAATGTAAGAATCAATATATCATAATAATATACCTATAAAAATAATGTCACTGCATTAACCATCATTTGCCATTCCTCACACGCCCCCCCATCTCTCTCTCTCTATCTATCTCTCTTTCTCTTTCTTTCTCTCTTCTATCGCATCTATCTAGCTATTTCTGTATCAATGTTTAAGTTGTGTGATAAGATCTTCTGCCAATCTGAAATATTTATTAATTGTAATTGCGAAGGTTTGAGAAAACAAAATTATTTTTTGTCTGCTGCTACATCAACTCAACTTTAATTCAATTGTATTCAAAGCCTGTTTCTACACTATAATTAAGGAAATTCATGGCTATACCAGAAAAATAGGTAATATGAAAGTTTGACGATGAAAATTTTCAAAAGAGACATTCCACGTGCGATATTTAAACTATTCGTATCTCTATTGAATTTTAAATGAAATATATGCTCAAAGACTGAAAGCTGAAGCCAGCAGGATTGGACTTGCCATCAACGTTTCGAAGACAAAATACATGAGAGGAAGAGGTTCTAGAGACGACAATGTGAACATCCCACCCGAGTTCGGATTGACGGTGACGAAATCGAGATGGTCGACGAATTCATGTATTTGAGCTTACTGGTAACCGACGACAAAGATAACAGCAGAGAAATTCAGAGACAGATCTTAGCGGGAAATCGTGCCTACTTTGGACTCCAGAGAACGCTCCAGTCGAACAAAATTCGCCGCCGCACGAAGTTGATTATCTTCAAGACGCTAATTATATCGGTGGTCCACTACGGCCACGAGACTTGGACTATGCTCGTGGAGGACCAACGCGCCCTTGGCGTTTTCGAACGAAAGGTGTTGCGTACCATCTATGGTGGCGTGCAGATGGAAGACGGAACGTTGCGCATGCGAATGAACCATGAGTTGTATCAGCTGCACATTCGTTGTATTGGTACGAACTTTCATGAAAAATAACGGATCAAAGACCAAAAATATCCACAAATTAAATCCAGGAAAAGAAATTTCCCAAAGTACCCACTTTCGATGGGGGATGCAACTACAATATGTCTTCTAACTTTGAACCATTTCTTTTTCACAGTATTGGTCTGAATAGGACTTATTTATCCATATTTCCTGCACGAGAATTCCGAACGAAACAATATGAAAGCTAAAAGGATGAATGGAAAGAGACTGCATTGCAATCAACTGAATGCGCGGCTTTTATACTATCGACATAGCCTAGACATTTCACACTATTTACTTCAATGCAAATAAAAACTCTGAAATATCTACCTGTCTCATTTACGCATCGCATTCTCCCTGTCGTTCTCTGTTCAAGGGACTTGAAAGCACATGTGACCTTGTCTCACTTTACTATATTCAATTGCGCGTTAATATACTGGACCAGTAAATTATATTCTGCACATAAATCTTTTTTTTTTCGGGAATATATGGCCAAAAAGTAAACTTCGAATTCGTCAAGTAAAGAAGCATGAAAACAAAAAGAATAAAACCAAAAAAAGATGGAAGGCCTAGAAAGTCCATTGCATATTTATTAGCCTTTTCTCAGAAAATGGGATTTTCAAAAACATTTCAAAACTTTCTGATGCAATGGTTCTCAAATTCGTACAATCCGGTTTATTCATTTTCTTTATTCAAAAATGTTTATAGCTTCAAATATATGACCATTTCATTTTAATTAATTATTTCATTCTTTTTATTCGTTTTGTTCATCTGCGTTCATTTTACTTATTTTATTCGTTTCATTCTTTGGATTCACTCTGATCAGTTTATTCTTTTTGTGTATTTTACTCATATCATTCATTTAACTTATTTTATTCATTGTTTTCATTGTATGCATTTTATTTATTTTTTCCAGTTTATTCATTTTGTTCAGTTTCTTCATTTTAATAATCTGACTACAGGTTATTTAAAGTTTCAGTTTTAATCATTTCATCCAAATAATTTATTTGATTCAATTTATTTCTTTATATTAATTTATAACCTTTTACCATTGTTCAATTTTTCATTTTAATCAATGCATTTAATTCTGCTCATTTCCTTCTTTTTATTCATTTTATAACTTCAGCTCATTTTGTTTATTTGATTCGTTTGTTTTATTTATGCATTTCATTTATTTTTTACTTTATTCATTTTGTTCATCCATTCTTTTTATTCATTTGATCCATTCAATTAATTTGATTCATTGTATTCACTGGATGGATTAAATCAATTTGATTCATTTCATTCATTTGATTAATTTGATTCATTTGATTCATTTGACTCATTTAATTCATTTGATTCATTTGATTAATTTGATTAATTTGATTCATTTGATTCATTTGATTCATTTGATTCATTCGATTCATTTGATTCATTTTATTCATATCTTTAATTTTATGCATTTCATGTTCAGTCATTCATTTTATTTCATTCAATTTGTCAGTATGAATCAATTTATTCTATTAATCTTATACATATAATTTTTTAACTCTTAAAGGTTTTGTGTGTAAAACGAGAACAAAGTCATTTGGTTAACCGAGCTAATTTGAAATATGTATAATTGAAGCTGACCGATGGATATTTGCAAGTTTTCTAAGAATTATCGCTCTTCCGAGGCTCGCTAGACTAAAGATCTTTTTGCCGTTTAGTCAAAATAAATGTGCGATGCTTTGAAAGAATTGGAAAAGATGAGTTTTTAGAACATTTTAGAAAATCCACTAGAATTGGAGAACGTAATGCAATTTTGTAAGAGTTTTTCGTCGAGGTTTCCTGACTCCAAATACCATACAACCAAATTATTGTAGTATAAAATTACAAACGAATAAAAGTAAAATGATCTGTAAGCTTGAACGGATGTTTTTGTTGACCATGGAAGTTTACAACTAATCAGGTGAAAATTTTCCATATTTGCATAATTTTACAATACATACCTCTCTCGTCGAATGCGATCCTGCTAAACACTATATTGGAGTTTGAAACCAAATCTTTCCGTTTCACACAAACAGAACCACTTTTATCACAAGCGGAAAACAAAACTAAAAAACCACGTTCAATACGCATACTAATCACCTCATCAATCCGAAAATTTAAGAAGCGACCTCAACGCGAAGAGAAGCACACGGAAATAACAAAGGCCTTAGTATACGCAAAGAGTGTGCAGAGAGTGAAACCAAAAAAAGCCTACCTATCGAGCAAAATTAGAAACCAGCTTTGCTGCAGAGGTATCAGAGATGGATTCCAATTGTGCTCGATAGGTAGACTAAATAGCGTGGAAGTGTTCAGCTTAAAAAATGCTTTTTCGCTATGTATAGGTTCGCCACGAACACTGAATCCAGTCGAACGGTGTGCTTGGTTTGAACATGAGAGGAGAGAAAAAGAAAACTGGTACCACATTGCACAGGAGGACATGTGTTCGTGTTTAATACGAATACATTGCTGTTTTGTCGCTTCATCTATCAAGGCGTTCGCTCTGCCCGGTCGTGACGTTAGGCTAGCGAGGGATCGGACAATTGGCTCACCATTACTTGCCTTGACGAGGGATATCGGCGACATCCCGCAACCCGTGAACCATTGCCGGCTCTGTAGCGGCTTTATCCAACTTCTGGTTACCGCTTACGACGTCCAGAACAGCAAGCTTTACCCCAGGTCTCGTGAACACGCCTCTAGTAGTCTGTGCTGGTTTTCGTAATAACTTTCGCCATTTTCAAATATTTGTTACGTTTTGCTTGAATTTCTTTAGTGTTTATGCATAAAAGTAAGATTTCAGTCATAATTTAGACCCAAGAATTTGACTTCATCAGACCGGGCTAACTCCAATCCATTAGAATTGATAAAATAATTATTATTTGGTTTAAGAAACAATGGTTTATGGGCCAGACATCGCCCTAATCCCATTTTGAAAATTCTCATAGGTTTTTTTTATTATTATCCACAAAATCGGAAATCGTCATCTTTGGTTTCAAAATGCCATCTGACTTCGATCTCTGGCATCTACGTGCCAATCCCGTTCCGAAAGCACTAATCTTGACTGAATTATTAAGAATTCCGCTGAACCTGAAGTCGCCATCTTGATTTTCAAAAGGAATCTCCAAGACCAGTCGTTATCCCTCATTCTGTAATTTTCTAAGTTTTTTACTTTCAAAAGAATATAGATTGTTTCCGCCAAAACCGTGTTTATTGCGCATTTTGTAGTTGCATTAACATTTGCATTTTTTTAGAAGGAGTCCGCAATTATCGCGGTGATTTGCATTTTTATACGGTATGTATCACCCGTGTAAAAAAAACTAGTGTATATGTATTTTCGGTAAGTTGAAATCTTAGATCTTAAAATGGCTTCAGATGTAGACATCTGGAAACTGCTTAGTCATCTGGTTCCAAAACATTCCATATTGTCTGAGCTATATAAAATTTTCCTATGCCGGAAGTAGTCATCATGTATTACAAAATATCTTCGGGCATTGATCTCTATTATACACTCATCAAGCCCGTTCCGACAATATCCATATTGATTGGGTTTTAGAGAATTTCACTTAACCGAAAGGTGCCATCTTAGTTTTCAAAATGCAAACAAAATTCAAAAATCGTTCAAAGTCTTTTGCATTCAATGTAACGCAGTATTTTTTTTTTTACACGGTTTTTGAAATTAACGCGTTTTTTGCACGGTTTCCGGAATTACCGCGGTTTTGTTTACACGGTTTTCGGAATTAACGCGGTTTTTTACACGGATTCCGGAATTAACGCGGTTTTTTACACGGTTTTCCGAATTAGCACGGTTTTTTTACACGGATTTCGCAATTAACGCGGTTTTTTACACGGATTCCGGAATTAACGCGGTTTTTTTTACACGGTTTTCGGAATTAACACGGTTTTTTTTTACACGGTTTTCGGAATTAGCGAGGTTTTTTTTACACGGATTTCGCAATTAACGCGGTTTTTTTTATCCGGTTTTTTTTACACGGCACGTATCCCCCGTGTAAAAAAACCTTAGTGTAACTATTTCTAAATATAATCTTAATTTTTATGTAATAACCTAATCTAATTTGATTCGCGTATATTATAATTTTGATTTACATTAGTTTTTCTACTCATTTTATGAATTTAAAAACCTATTGTTTCATTTTTTGCTTTACTTTTTTTTCGGTCGTTTTGTTGATTTCTATAATTTATTCAGTTTATTCGAGATTTTATTCGTGCAAGACTAGAAACTGTTTTCATCCCACCTCTAGTTGGGTGCCTACTTCTCGTGAGTTCTGCAAACTAATCCAATAGTGAAATGTGTAAGAAATGTCTCATCTCACTGCTAGGTGGATTAAATCGGTTTTTTTGAATTATGTACACATGATGAAAAACTAACGCAAACCGCTTTGTGGGGTACATTTGTACCTCAAACAAACTTTAAGGGAGCACTGTTAAGTTAGTCAAATGAAACAAATAGGTTGTACCTGCTTTAACGGAAGTTTAATTAACAAATTGGTTCATGATAAAGATTGCTTGCAATTAAAATAAACTGTAACGAAAAAATAAGGATTTGAACTCATAAATTTGGTGGTATTTTGGTCTCATTATGGCGGCTCAAATTTAAAAAGGGCACATTATTTTTTTAAAAGCAGATGATTTAGGCAAAATTTATTTTCTAGAGACAGTCTTTGTTCCATCAGACAGAAACCTAGCTTTACTTCCGCCAGGTTTCGTTGTTCGTGATACTCATATGGTGATGGTATAATAGCACCACTATCAAATCAGTGGTACATATATGAAACAAGCACATTCTGTCAGATTGTTCCCGGGATGACCTATTGCATGATCCGGATTCCTTCATGAAAATACATGAATTTCCACGAACTTAAGGAATAGATCGCAAAAATTTTGTGTGTTCTGTTGAAGCCATTAACGGATTTTTAAAAGTTTGGAGTCGTGCCGAGAGCTCCATTGGAGATGTCGAAGCATCTCTATTGGCGCGCTTACCATATAATCTGAAGCATAAAATAACTTAGATATCCAATCATAGATCGTCCTAACGCTAATGATGGGACATCAAGAACACGTCAGAAAATCTTGATTGATACCCTTCGATACAGGTTTGGCCTTTCCAACCAGTAACGTGGGTGACGCCATGTAAACTGTCGAATACGAATTGCCAATTTCCATAGCTTAATTTAATAATGTAATAAATTATACGAAACTGCCTTGCAGGAATGGTTTCTGATAAAAAATTAGAAATTTTGGTTAAGTACGACGGGCAAGGTTGTTGGAAACTGTGACCATTAAGCTTTCTGTTTCCCCATGAGTTAGCCGCCCATTTAACTTAATTTCCGGTTAAGATATCGACGATTTATAAGTTTCTCAGAACATTACAAGTTCGACGTTCAATAATAGTAAATATAAATGCGGATTCTAGGTACTCGGCAGTGATTTGTTTTGCCATATGCAGAAATAACTCAATGCGTATGGTGCTACTTCAGATTCGACTGATTCTACTATTCTTAGATGAGCCTAGGGTCCAGCTCGGGTGCCTAGAATTAAAAATCTTCGGGGTCTTTGGTTGATTCTCCGTATTAGCAAGTTGGATTCAAATCGGGCTTCTCAAATTCTAAATTTTCGGGTCGGGTTCGGGTTTTCAAATTTTAAAATTCTCAGGTCGGGTCGAGTTCGGGTTTTACAAAATTTTCATTCTCGGGTACGGGTCGGGTTCGGGTTTTTATGTTTTAAAATGTTCGGGCTCGGGTCGGGTTCGGGTTTTTAAAAATTTTATGATTTCGGGCTCGGGTCGGGTTCGGGTTTTTAAATTTTCATGTTCTCGGGTTCGGGTCGGGTTCGGGTTCGAAAAAAATGAAACCCGATCATCTCTAGTGCCTATAGAGCTTGACAATGAGCTGATTAGAAGTATTAATTTCAGCAAAGATTTTCCGATTGACTGTGCTAAAGTGGCCAGAGAGACAAAAAACGATAAGTTTCTGCAGGATATTCTTGTATTCATGCAAAAGGGTTGGCCAGAAAAAAAATGACAAACGCTTTGTCGACGTTTAGTCAAATCAACAAGATTTAGAAAATGTGGACGAGTGTTTGTTATACCAGAACAAGGTCGTAATACCGCAGCAATTGCAAAGCGGGATTTTAAGACTTTTACTCGCCAACCACTCTGGCATGGTAAAAATGAAACAACTGGCCAGGCGGTCAGTCTACTGGTTTGGAATTAATAAACACATTGAGCATTTTGTAGCTCAATGTGAGGCTTGTAATGGAATGGCTGTTGTACCTGAACAAAAAATTGTATCTTAATGGATTCCGACTACAAGACCATTTAGTAGAATACACATTGATTTTTTTCCCTTCTCACATCACACATTTTTGTTGATTGTGGACAGTTATTCTAAATGGATCGAAGTGGAGTGGATGAAAAGAGGCACAGATTGTAATAAAGTTTTTAAGAAACTCGTTGCATTTTTTGCACGATTTGGGTTGGCAGATGTGCTGGTATCTGACGGAGGTCCACCATTCAATTACTTTTCATTCACAAATTTTCTTGAAAGGCAGGGTGTTAAGGTTCTTAAAAGCCCACCATACAACCCTGCTAGTAATGGTCAGGCGGAAAGATTGGTGAAGACTGTAAAAGATGTATTAAAAACATTTCTTTTAGATCAAGATATGAAGGAATTGGACTTGGAGGACCAAATCAATTTATTTTTAATTAATTATAGGAATTATTGTTTGACAAAAGATGGAAATTTTCCGTCTAAAAGAATATTCTTTTATACTCCTAAGACAATCATAGATTTATTAAATCCATAGAAAAGCTATAACTAGGGGCAGATCACTTGTGATGCATTTTTAAAAATCAGCGAAATTAAATGCATTTCTCGACAAACATATGATTACGGCTTAAAAGCCAACTGTCAAAATCCACTTTGAATGGAAATTCCAGACAAACCGTTACTAGTCGAACACAGTTCACAACAGTTTATGAAAGACAAAACTTTTCTCTTTCATTTATTATCAACATCTGTGATTGGCGTGTAACGGTTTGTCCGAAATTTCCATTCAAAGTGGATTTTGACAGTTGGCTTTTAGGCCGTAATCATATGTTTGTCGAGATTTCTTTCCATCAAAATACAAATTCGGAATGCATTTTGCGTTGCGTGCAATGTATTTTGCGTTGCATGTAAGACCTATAGATACTATATTCATAGTTAGGCGGACTCAAAAACCGGAAAACTGGCAGCTCTTATTTCAGGAAGAAAACACTGGCATCCCATGTAAATGTTCAAGCTCTAGCTTAACAGTTTTATTGTTGACGATGTTAGTAAGAACTTTGCATGTACGAATAGCAATACGAATTTGAAGATATGATGTGATTTCATATTTTTGCGAACATCTCCTGGTGATACACAAAAAATATTGTTTATTTTTGTTTCTCTACGCTCGATAACACAAGGAGAGTAAAATAATCATCACCATAATCACAATACCTTTTCCATATACATCCGAAAAGAACATGTTATGTGACGTCATGCTCGATTGGCTCCGGCATTTGACATGTTCGATTGGCTCCGCTCAGTGTCTCCGCCTAACTATGAATATAGTAACTATAGTAAGACCCTACAAAAAACAGCCCTACATTCAAGAAAACATCGAACAAAGTGGATCAGCGTAGAACGATTGTTAAGTAATCTTTTCTGCGAGGGAGTGCAAAGTTGATGCAAAAATAGAAATTAAATGCATTTTTTCTAAGTTGATACAAATTTGTTATACATTCCTAGAGTGATCTGCCCCTAGAGCTATAAACAATTTCTAGCACAAAATCCTCAAAATCTATATGACGAGAATGAAAAACCAATTAATGTTGGATATCTTCCGAGAGAGTCTTCGGTTGACCTCTTGGAAGAACTGATTGAGGGGGACGAATTGTGGTACAAAAACCATAATCCTCGTAATCAGGCTAAGTGGATAAAAGTAAGTTATATTAAAGGGTATTCTCATAATACATTAGGGTTACCAAATGGTCTAAGAGCAAAATAAGGACACACTGAATGTCGACCGCCCCAAACTACCCTCCCCCTTTCAGTATCAGTAGATTATACCCTAACGAAAACGAATTAACAAACGAGTAGTTAATTTTGAAAGACAACTTTAACTATGATTTAATATAATAAAAGAATGAATGTTCGTTTTCATGCACATATTTTTCAGCACCTACTGCTAATTTTCTCCACAAGACCTACATTATGTGTTTGAAATGACGCGTTTCTTCCTAAATCCGGCATATTTGTTCACAAAGCTCGATTGGAATCGTTGGTTTGGGTTCGATTGGAATTTTTAGTTGCAGTCTTAGCGCATCTCAATATGTTTGTTATCTCTGACCTATACACAATTTCAATAGCTTATCGCTCGTCGGCATCTATTTAAACCAGCCTAGTCGCCTCTTCGTTTACAGGGTATATACGCCTCTCCAGTAAATCATAGAGCACTCTAGTTAGAGTGTGGCCAACACGAGTTTGACGTATCCAAACGCGCAGAAATCTGACGTATTTCTATTTTGAATACGTCAAATTTCATGTTCGTTTGGATACGTCATACGTATTACGTCATGGTCTCCTGGCCACACACTAACTAGAGTGCTCTAGTAAATCCAGCCCATTCAGCAAGACTACGTGCCGGAGTTCTGGCTGGCTTATGAATTTTGGTTTATCCGCCGCTACTTATTGCAGTGAAAAACACTAACTCAAACATGAGTTAAATTTGTTAAATTGGTCAATATCAACATTGTAAAAGTAGCCATATTTATTGACAAAAAACTCGTTGGAAAGAAGTGAGCAATGAAAATGATTGAATAGTTTAATTCTCTAGTAATAAATTTGATCTCAAAAATTGCAAATATGTCTACCACCGCTTGAGACTAAAATAAGGACATTTTAAACAAAATAAGGACGCTTTTCAAAGTCGTCGAAAATAAGGACATGTCCTTTAAAATAAGGACGGTTGGTAACCCTAAATACATTCCAGATTCTTGTTGGAAGCTTCGTGGTGCTGGCTCATCGAACGCAACTGCGAGTGGTCAAGAGGGGCGTTAAACCGATACTACCGAATGTGGTAATTACCGCAACGGCGCGAGATACAACGGTGATACCAGCACAAAACGACATCGAATCCAAATTCAGGGGTTCCTCTGAAGAGGAAATAGGAAGAGGAGTCAAAAGAGGAATTCAAGACGTGAACCCACCACATGTTAAACTTCGACGATCGAAACGAGCTAAAACAAAAAGGATGGACAGAAACTTCATCTATTCCGAGTTGCAGCATGAGAAGAAAAAAAAATAAGTGAAAAAAATTAACCTTAAGCCTAATACTTTAATTCATTAAGAAGAAAATAAGCATGCACTTTTAAGAAGTTGATTTTTGTCGATTTCGAATCATTCGTAAAATTGATAATTTTGTTCAACTATCAAATTTGATTATTGCGCACTTCCCACCAACCTGGACTCCGCACTTTTAAAGTGCGAGTGATCTCAAAACTGCGAGCTGTCAAAAAATATGTATTTCAAGTGATAGAGATGGTACTTTCATAGACAGACCAGTCGAACTAACTGGTCTATGAGAAGAATTTAATGGAAGAATGGTAAGTGCGCAGTGCGGTTAGAATCCAGTTTTTAGTGCCACAAGCAATACATTACTTGCTTTAAGGGGGAAGAGCTGTGGCATCAGCATTCGAATATGCATATTTGTTTCAGTGTACCGATGAATTAGGCAATCCATTAGACGTTTGTTTGACAATTCAGCGGTGGGTTCTGTCAACAAGTCTACTCTTGCGAACAGAAAAACTTGTCCGACAAACAACTTTGTTAGTCCGATTCGTTTGATGTTGGATCGAATCAACGATATTGTCGGACGTCGCACCCCTCGGAGTAACGTCAGAATAAGTAAACAAGAAATAATCAGCTGATCAGAAACGTCTCATGGCAGCGATGCCACATGTTTTTGTGAAATGTCTGTAGAAGAATAATTAAAATGTTTGTAAAAGTCTGTAGAGGGTTGTATAAATCCTATTTACACTAGGTTATTACTTCAAAAGTGGCTTGAAATTGTAAACTATTGTGAAGGAATCACTCGTATTCGAATCAAATTATTCTAGTATAATTTTGTTAAACGCTATTACTTTTTTAAAAGTCTGTAGATGCCTGATTACGTCTGTAGGAGACCATCAAGAGTCTGTAAAATACAGATATGTCTGTAAATCTGGCATCCCTGCATGGATTGCTTACACGCAGAAAAAATTAGCATATTTAAACTAACAATATGTGTCATTGAATCCAATCATTTATTGTTATTTGTTATACATTCCTAGAGTGATCTGCCCCTAGAGCTATAAACAATTTCTAGCACAAAATCCTCAAAATCTATATGACGAGAATGAAAAACCAATTAATGTTGGATATCTTCCGAGAGAGTCTTCGGTTGACCTCTTGGAAGAACTGATTGAGGGGGACGAATTGTGGTACAAAAACCATAATCCTCGTAATCAGGCTAAGTGGATAAAAGTAAGTTATATTAAAGGGTATTCTCATAATACATTAGGGTTACCAAATGGTCTAAGAGCAAAATAAGGACACACTGAATGTCGACCGCCCCAAACTACCCTCCCCCTTTCAGTATCAGTAGATTATACCATAACGAAAATGAATTAACAAACGAGTAGTTAATTTTGAAAGACAACTTTAACTATGATTTAATATAATAAAAGAATGAATGTTCGTTTTCATGCACATATTTTTCAGCACCTACTGCTAATTTTCTCCACAAGGCCTACATTATGTGTTTGAAATGACGCGTTTCTTCCTAAATCCGGCATATTTGTTCACATAGCTCGATTGGAATCGTTGGTTTGGGTTCGATTGGAATTTTTAGTTGCAGTCTTCGTGCATCTCAATATGTTTGTTATCTCTGACCTATACAAAATTTCAATAGCTTATCGCTCGTCGGCGTCTATTTAAACCAGCCTAGTCGCCTCTTCGTTTACAGGGTATATACGCCTCTCCAGTAAATCCTAGAGCACTCTAGTTAGAGTGTGGCCAACACTAGTTTGACGTATCCAAACGCGCAGAAATCTGACGTATTTCTATTTTGAATACGTCAAATTTCATGTTCGTTTGGATACGTCATACGTATTACGTCATGGTCTCCTGGCCACACACTAACTAGAGTGCTCTAGTAAATCCAGCCCATCCAGCAAGAATACGTGCCGGAGTTCTGGCTGGCTTATGTCGGAATTTTGGTTTATCCGCCGCTACTTATTGCAGTGAAAAACACTAACTCAAACATGAGTTAAATTTGTTAAATTGGTCAATATCAACATTGTAAAAGTAGCCATATTTATTGACAAAAAGCTCGTTGGAAAGAAGTGAGCAATGAAAATGATTGAATAGTTTAATTCTCTCGTAATAAATTTGATCTGAAAGATTTCAAATATGTCTACCACCGCTTGAGACTAAAATAAGGACATTTTAAACAAAATAAGGACGCTTTTCAAAGTCGTCGAAAATAAGGACATGTCCTTTAAAATAAGGACGGTTGGTAACCCTAAATACATTCCAGATTCTTGTTGGAAGCTTCGTGGTGCTGGCTCATCGAACGCAACTGCGAGTGGTCAAGAGGGGCGTTAAACCGATACTACCGAATGTGGTAATTACCGCAACGGCGCGAGATACAACGGTGATACCAGCACAAAACGACATCGAATCCAAATTCAGGGGTTCCTCTGAAGAGGAAATAGGAAGAGGAGTCAAAAGAGGAATTCAAGACGTGAACCCACCACATGTTAAACTTCGACGATCGAAACGAGCTAAAACAAAAAGGATGGACAGAAACTTCATCTATTCCGAGTTGCAGCATGAGAAGAAAAAAAAAATAAGTGAAAAAAATTAACCTTAAGCCTAATACTTTAATTCATTAAGAAGAAAATAAGCATGCACTTTTAAGAAGTTGATTTTTGTCGATTTCGAATCATTCGTAAAATTGATAATTTTGTTCAACTATCAAATTTGATTATTGCGCACTTACCACCAACCTGGACTCCGCACTTTTAAAGTGCGAGTGATCTCAAAACTGCGAGCTGTCAAAAAATATGTATTTCAAGTGATAGAGATGGTACTTTCATAGACAGACCAGTCGAACTAACTGGTCTATGAGAAGAATTTAATGGAAGAATGGTAAGTGCGCAGTGCGGTTAGAATCCAGTTTTTAGTGCCACAAGCAATACATTACTTGCTTTAAGGAGGAAGAGCTGTGGTATCAGCATTCGAATATGTATATTTGTTTCAGTGTACCGATGAATTAGGCAATCCATTAGACATTTGTTTGACAATTCAGCGGTGGGTTCTGTCAACAAGTCTACTCTTGCGAACAGAAAAACTTGTCCGACAAACAACTTTGTTAGTCCGATTCGTTTGATGTTGGATCGAATCAACGATATTGTCGGACGTCGCACCCCTCGGAGTAACGTCAGAATAAGTAAACAAGAAATAATCAGCTGATCACAAACGTCTCATGGCAGCGATGCCACATGTTTTTGTGAAATGTCTGTAGAAGAATAATTAAAATGTCTGTAAAAGTCTGTAGAGGGTTGTATAAATCCTATTTACACTAGGTTATTACTTCAAAAGTGGCTTGAAATTGTAAACTATTGTGAAGGAATCACTCGTATTCGAATCAAATTATTCTAGTATAATTTTGTTAAACGCTATTACTTTTTTAAAAGTCTGTAGATGCCTGATTACGTCTGTAGGAGGCCATCAAGAGTCTGTAAAATACAGATATGTCTGTAAATCTGGCATCCCTGCATGGATTGATTACACGCAGAAAAAAATAGCATATTTAAACTAACAATATGTGTTATTGAATCCAATCATTTATTGTTTATCACTTTAACAAACAAACTTATTGGTTTGAAAATATTTTTTTATTAGAACAACAACAAATTTTTGATTTCAATAAATACATTTTTAGTATCAATAATTTTCTTTTAATTTCAATAAAATAATTATTGAAAAACGGAACGATAATTTTGTTTTATTGAAACAATAAATAAATTTTATTGAATTCAATAAATAATTTTATTGTCTCCCGACCAATAATTTAATTTATTGAATTTAATGCATAATTTTATTGAACCTACAAATCTTTTTTCTGCGTGTAATTGTACTAAAGTCTTTGACATTATCTATAAAGTGTCTATTGGATATTTAAGGCCTAAACGCAATGGCGACGGAAGCGGAACGGCAACGGAAAGCGGCTGTCAATTATAATTTTGAATACATGCCAGTTAATGCGGTTGTCCGCAATGATGGCGGAACGGTAAACGCGGCGTTGTACTAAAAGAACAAAACCGCGTTTTTTGAAAAAAATCAAAAAGAGCGGCAGTCGAAAACGCGGTAAACAGATTGTTTTAATTCAAATTCACCGGACTCCATATTCAGTGGAATCTAACGTATTGTATTGCGGATATTTAGGTTGGGCAGAGAATGAACTTAATAGCAGCTTTTTTGTTTTGTTCGATTTTGGAGGTTTTAAACTTAGGGTCATTTGTTTTTTTTGGGGTAGAAAAAGTTTTTTCTAAAAATCTCCAATCATATGTGCGGGTTTGGGAATCGAACCCAAGTAAGCAATTTTCGTGTGCCGTACTAATGGACCAGAAGAAATTCAAAGATGGCGGCATGAAAAACATGAACGAAATTCACTGTTGAAACTGTATGCATTAGAAAAGATCACTGTTACTTTTTGTTCTTTTAACGAACAGTTTTGCGAATTAGTGCATACAAAAGATAATGAAAAGCTGTCAAAGATAAGAAACGATTGTTTTACAAGAATAAAAGATAGTTTGTTCGTTCTAGCATATCTGGTACAACGTCAATACACTTTGGATTTTGCGTACTGTTGATTTATCGACGTCTACCAAACGAACCATTATACAGATGCCACTAGTGTAACAACGTATTTTAATTTAAACAACTAGGACAACTGGCGCATTATTTGTTCTCTTTGGCACGTCGGTGGGCATACTACGGACCCGTGGTTATTTTATTTACTAGACAGCTACGTTTCTTGTTACTCTACAATATATACGCGAACGGAGGTCTTAGTGCAATGTACGTAATGTTTCAAAGGTTTTCTTCCATTTAATTTCACTATGTTTTTATAGTTAAATGCACTTGCACTTCACTATTTAACAGATACCGGTATTTCGATTACTACTTGTAATCTTCTTCAGTGTTCATAGACTGATACAAACACTGAAAAAGATTACAAGTAGTAATCGAAATACCGGTATCTGTTAAATAGTGAAGTGCAAGTGCATTTAACTATAAAAACATAGTGGAATTAAATGAAGAAAACCTTTGAAACATTGTTACTCTAGTTTTGTTCACAGTTTACGTTCTGACGAACGCGAAAAATCATTTGGATGCACAGACCAACTTCGTAAGCCACTTTGCAAGCAAGTGTACAAAGCAATCAATTGACTTTGATTGAAAAGGAGAAACCCGCTACCGGATACGATACGTAAACCATTTATCTGCAGTATATCAAAGATACCGGTTCATGGTTCGGTCTTTGGTAGAAAGTTTTGAATATAATCAAACCTGCGATTCTAATGTTCTCAAGATTCGGTTACACGTTTGGTAAAAAAAACTGAAGTCGGTGCGTTGGATGCTTTCGAATCGATGGCGTTCTTCATTGTTCGTTTGTTTATTGGCGTTCTTCATTATTTTAATCAGTTTAGGTTCGGATTCCCTAAATGCAGCAAAGAAGTTGTATGACCAGCTATTTTGAAAAATGCGATGTGAATGTCTATGTCCTTCGATAGCACCCACTTGGTAGAATTGACAACCGTTTTTCTTTAAAAAATATAGATGTCATGTAAATTGTTCTACCGAATTCCGACATGGCTATACTAATTTCTTGCCATGGCCTGAATATTTGGCGTTACGCTATCCATAATTTATATTTTTATCCAAATCTACATTGCGACCCCGCAGCAGATGAAGCGATTGCAATCAATCACCAGATATCTAATCTATTCCCCCTTCAGTGAAAGCATCAAGGACAGTCTAACAAAAATATTTCACATGATTAAACCAGGTTTATTTATTCGAGCATGCAATGATTAAACCAATTTTTGTATTAGAATCCGTGAACAAGGTTGTCGCATTGTAGTTCGGCTGGATAGTATCGGTAGTCCGGTAGGTATCACTTTGAATTTACCTGAATTGTCACGTGAATAAATATTTTCCATCTTTTAACATACATTACGTGATTCATATGAACGACATTTGATAATCCTGTAAAATTTATTTGATTCACCCGTAACCTTGATGAGTGATGCAACGTTGACTGTCGTAACGTAGTTCACGTGAATTTCCTGTGTGAAAAAGATGGGTGGGTAATGTCTAGGACATAACCGGAGTGTCGTGACTACTCGTTTGACTTCTAATTCAAATCGAATGATACTCAATGAAATATGTGGGAATGTTTCAAGTTATTCTTTATAATAATTATGGTGGTTCTGAAAAGAACCTTTGTTGTTGGCGTCTGTGTTGATAGGGGATGCGCTGGATTCTAAGCTTGTTGAGACATTCATTCATGAAATGAACAATTTTCTTGCTTTGAAATATCAATGTTAAAATCTCTCGAAACAACCATCGGAATCTTTTTCGTACAGAAATGAACACGCTTAGCGAAAAACTAGGGGCGGGTAATGTCCGGGACATAACCGCGATGATCATATTCTTAAAATTCTGCTTGTATCTCTTTCAAATGGCTAAATTTTACGCATTAAGTTCGATTCACCGGGCTCAGCGAAATTTTCCTGGGGATCCCGTTCGTTAGTATATTCAGCAAAACAATTTTATTACCGAGTTCTCCGCGGTGAATACAGGTCAACAATTTCATATAATGATTTCAACAAGCAGACAATGTACTTGTATGACAGGTGGGAGTGTTCTGAAGTGGTTTTAATGGAGGTAAGACTATCAGCACCGGTGCGTAAGCAAATGCGTGTGTATTTTGATTACGCTAAACGATAATATTTTATTTAGACACCCGTTTTCGCACCGGTCGTTGGTAAATAGGTTGCCAAAATAATAATCTGTTTTTACACCGGTAGTTGTTATTATAGTTACGTTACATTTTTTTGCAATCATGCAATAAAATAATCGTTTTTTAATGATATGGACATTATTCAGTGAAAAAAATATTGCTAGAAAGAAAATACATTTATTTATTGAATTCAATAAAACCATTTCAGTAATAAACATCGTTCTCTTTTCTAAAAATATTTTATTGTAATGATTGTAAAAGTATTCAAACTGGAAATGTTTATTGAGATTAAAAGTTAATTATTGTTTCAATGAAAAAAATGCTCATACCATTAATTTTGCCGTTTGAAGCAATAAACATTGTATTATTTAATTGAATAAGACATTTTTTGTTCAAATATGCTAAAATTCTCTATGTAATAAAAATTCTAAGAAATGTTATGGGTTCGGAACGGACAACGAATTCTAATATCTAATGTTTACCCAGAAGTCATTGTCTGAAACACATACTACGGCCGCTCTGAATCAGGAGTGTAATGAAAAGGATCTCATGCTAGATATTACAAACAAACTTGCGGAGAAGGAACCTTTACGACCATTCAACGATTGTTTTGCGGAAACAGTTTATACGAACGATCAGTTTCGAATACGCTTTCGTTTTTATGTATTTCGAAGCCTTTGAAGAGGAGCTAATACTATATTGAAAAGCCAGAGAAAGTTGGGTTTTACCAAATTATACGGAAGCCATCTGACGTACGACCTTCAGACGCTGCAGTCAAATATATTCGGATGGGAGAAAAATTGCGCGTTAATGTATGTGAGAATGCTGCCATACCCCAAGTAATAGACGTTTACACTGATATTTACATAAATTTTGTAGCCCACATGTCCATCAGCTGTGGTCATATTGTAGACAGCATAGCCGAGTAAACATATCTGGGTTTTAAGTATATTCAAAGGCAATATTGAATCGCAGAATAGTGGGCTTATTCATGAATACTTGGTAGACTGGACTGTAACCATTCGAAATGAAAACATTACTGTACAACATGGGCAGAACAGTATACAGTAAAACAAAAATAATTAAGTGATAGTATTTTATGTGTGGCTTCAATAATAATATTAACTTGCGTAAAATGCGTTGTTTTCCTAGGTTGATACACGGAGCACGTTGTTATAGTAATCATATCTCATCTAACTAACCTAGAACTAGAATCAGGAATCAGTAGCGACTGGTTCAAATAACACGTTCCCCATGTTGATCGGAGATTTGTGCTTAAAAGACAATTATCAAAATTCACGTTGAGAGGAAGTTCCAAACCAATATTCACCAAACACATCTAGTGCTCGTGAACAAAAGGAGTATCGTCAACTCTTTCGTGACTGCTGTGAATTGCGCTGAACCAACAATAGTTTCTCCGGAATTTCCCCTCAATGTGGATTTTGAGCCAACGGTCATTTTAAATATATTTGTAGTTGGGACTGTGGCCACATTTGAAATTAGGGCGCCACTGACATATGAACAAGCATATGGGGGATAGACCACTATTGAAAAATTGTTCCCAAACCTGAGGGGTAACCCACCAGTAAATGAGTGTTTGGGACTGTGAATAAAAGGTGGAGCTAGTGTACTGGGAAAATTGTCGGATCGATGTTTTTTGAGGGAATTTCCTCATAGTGCTATGTCTGTTAGTCTGTGATATAACTATCATTTTTAAGAAAACAACAACCCTCTAAAAGTCGATATCAAGCATCGGACTGTCGACATTCGAAAATTCTCCCTTTTTTAGTCGGCAAAGTGGTCAGCGACCTTCAGCGACCAGCGACCTGTCAGCAGCGAGGATTTTGCGTCGCCATTTCATTTGTGAAAAAGTAGTTGGCGTCTGTGGAACTGGTGGAACTATCTTATCTTGAGGTAGGTATTTTGTTTGCATTGAAAGCTGGAAAATTCAACCAGCGACAATTGTATTGTTTAGTGCTAATCTATCACGTCGGAAGTAGTGCCCATTGTAGCGCACCATTGTATGATTAATGTGCACTACTTCCGATGTGATTCCCTTGCTTAGAGCAAGCGAATATACGATTGTCGCTGGTAGGATTTTCCAGTTTTTAACTACATTATCATTTTGCAATTATGTTATATATGTATGTATTATTTTCTTTCTTTGCAGCCGACGCATGCGACAGGGACGTTTTTTGACAGACAGCAGTTTTTTTCCGAGTGAACAGCAGAGAGGGCTCGTGCAGGTATTTCGTTCTTGACGAAGCACTACACCGGTGATGTCGATGTTACACTCATAATAGCGTTTTCGTTTTTACGTGGTGCTACACCGGTGTAGTGTTTTTACGTAGTGCTACACCGGCGAATCCCTACCGGTTTTGCGGCTGTGCGACCAGGCCGTATCACACTACCACCGCTCCAAACGTCATTTTTACGTGCGCAATACCACTTCAGTATGTAGGAATAACTTATTTTTGCCTTTCTCAATAGAGAGGATATGCAATCACTCTGAAAGTCGGCATTTTAAACGAGGCCCGGAGGCTCAATCTCATACCATTTTACTCACTTCGTCGAGAACGGCAAATGTCTATGCGTATGTGTGCGTGTTTATGTATGTGTGAATGTTTTTCCAAACTCACTTCTCAGAGATGGCTGAACCGAATCTCTGAAACTTGATTTCAAACTAAAGATATGTCGCTCCCATAAACTGCTAGTTATTTTTTTTATCGGACTTCCGGTTACGGGTGAAGAGTGCGGTCACACAGCAAACTTCCATTTGAACGTAACACTATAATGTCCAAATGGTGTAATGGATATTAAAAAGGGTCGCATAATTTTGCGGGTCTAGATCACTAACGATCATTCTAAGCAGTTTTTACTACATTGGCCACCTATGACGGTTCTCATTAAACTCGACCAAGCACACCGGCTCTCAGAAATGATAAGCAACCTTTTCGGATCGGTGTGGTCTATTCGAGTCGAACCAGGCGGACATTCGGTTCGAGCAAACTATATGGGGAATAGTGGATAAATATTTCTTATGCCTTTATGCGCATAGATTCTTTTTGCAAAATCCTAAAATACATTCACTGGTATAGCTGTTCAGGATAATAATAATAGAAATAATTAAGGTTTGCCTGGTTCATAATGTAATGAATACAACAGAGTTGTAGGAAAAGTATTCGCGAGTAAGGACTAATACTGCTAGTATGTTTACCGTTTCAATTAATAGTCGATTGATCCGCTTCGGACCAAGGAGACAAAAAGGAGATTAAGAAGAGACAGAAGCGGATTCAACGTGAAATTTGTCAATATGACGTTGACCCTTAGGCGATGGTAGGATAATTTTCCATAGGATGACAGACTAGATGACACGACGTTACACGCTCTAAACGTGTGCCAAATAGTTTGTATGAATGTAATGTATGCATGGATGTGTATAGGAGCAATGTATCCCTGAGCAACGCTCATGGGAAGCCGGGTGCGCGGTCGTAAGTGTGACCATAAAGCATTGAACGCACTGTCAAATGCAACGGTGAGACGGTAGGTGTACAGTTAATGCACATAGCCCGATTGCACACTGATAAATTAAGTAATTTGCACGACTTTTGTACAGTACACATTTTTATTACATAAAGGCTATTACATATAGAATATTTAAAACGATTTGATGGTACATCATGTCAAACTTTACAGTTATAACGTTCACTATTCGATACATGCATTTTTATATTGAATTAATATCGGATTCGCTCCGTTCGAAGTATTTTCAGTATGGGGCCGTTCATATACCACGTGACCAATAAAATCTTCATTTTTGACTCCCTTCTTCCCCACCCCACGGCGAAGACAATTTCTGTACCACTACCTGCTTCTCACGATGTCCACGTGGACTTCCCAAAATTTTATTTGGGTGGCTTCATAAATAGAAATGGATTTTCAATTCTGGGAGAAAATTTCACAATCTATTAACTTTATCCACAGAATATAGAATCTCTGTGAGAAATATCCCTGCAAATGTCTCATTTCTGAACGACGTTGTAAACTATTGGATTTACGGTTTAAAGAGTCATCATTATAACATAAAGTTGATATAGATAGATTGACAGATTATTGAGTTGCCTCGTAATTTCAACAAGCTTTCAAATTAAAAATATTACAATGTTCAAATGTTTTCAGTGTAAATAAATATTCACATTCACACACTCTGCTATTATAACCACTGTGGCTATTTCAAAATTTTGAAAAATTCAAATGCAAATTTGTTTCACTTCCTTATATAAGTCAAAGATGTAATGCAAAGTCCAGGTGGACATTTCACATCCTCTTTACCCCGTCCCCGTGGACAAGCGTGTCCACGTGGTATATGGATAGCCCCAATCGGAATCAGAGTATGTGCCATCTGATAAGATTGATTCTTCGGAAAGTTCTGATTTTAATTTGCCTTTGGAAGTTTCTGAATGCTGTAATATTCAAGATGGAAATTCAATGACCTGCAGCAGCAGCTACCATACGTACCGTATACGTTATGCACAGCTTCTTCAAAAATTTAAGGACCTCTACTACAGCGGAAGATAACGATGTTGATAAGTTCTGCGATAATAATTAGTGGCCTAAGTTCATGTTTTGGGAATTACGTTTTTTTTGTCTACGTTAGACCGGCCCAAGTGATTTTTATTTTTTTTATAAACGAAACTAAAAACGTTGAATTTATGTTCAAAACTATCCTGGCATTATACCATTTAGCCTTATGAAATTAAAATGCAGAGAAAAATTAATGGTCGTAAATAAATCGTAGAAACAAATTCAGTTTGTTTCATGTTCCGCTATATCTCAGATCAAGCTTTTTGCAGTTGGGCCGTTCTTGCACTGAGCCCTCATTTGTCATGAAATTGACTTATTTTGTATGTAATTTGCTTTTTTTTATGAAAATGTTGATGAAAGCTGTCAAAAATTTTGTAAGTACATTTATTCAAAAGAATTATACAAAACATATTTGAATTTTTATGTGCCGGTTGCGTTGCGTGGGAGGGGGCTCTTGGAAAATGCTACGGGGCCATCCATATACCACGTGGACAGTTTAGAGGACGGTAAGGGGTACGAAAAAGTCCACGCATGCCCATGGAGAGGGGGGTGTGATATAAAAATTGTCCACATGGACTTTTGTTTTTTTCCTTTTTTAGGATGTAGATGAAATTTACATTATCACCGGCATAACCGATTGCTATTTTCCTTTCAAATTTTTTCCCAAGCAACACTTGACTTGCACATACAGTTCTGTGACTGACCTCACACAATTTTGCTCTCAGAATCATTTGACCCAATCTTCTGTAATTTCGCAATTTCCATTATTTTTTTTGGATTTCATAATTCGTTACGCGAGCCAATTCAAGAATTTATATATTCTTGAATTATATTCTTTAATCTTCCGGCCATCACATCATATGATTTGGTATTCTTAGTATGTATAACAAATACAAGGGCATGTTCAGGAGCGTTTTATTTTATATAGGAGTTTCAAAGTAGAACTGAAACTGAAACATTCACATCCCCAGCAGAGCGTTTTGTTTTATAATTTCGAACAGTTTGGTTTTAAAATTTAAAACTGTTATACGGCGCCGTTCTATTTGCTGCTGATTTTAAAACACGTTTTGAACTGTGTTTTAAATACATGCAAAGTTTTCAGCACAGACACTTAGACCCGATAGACTGGCGAGAAATAAATTTGAATGCAGTGACGCTGAAAGCACGGTGTGACATGCATTTTGAACTGAATAGAACATCTGCTAAAACTGCTGCTGGGGACAGCAAGTTCTAGTTTTAAAATTTTCAGTTTTATATAATAGAACTGTCAAAATTATGAATCTTAAACTGAAACACTCCTGAACATGCTCTAACGATGTGACACAAGGTGTTAAAAGCACAATAAAATCCTGCACTCAAAAAAATTATCACTTACTTATCATATGCAAAAACATATAAATATTTTCCATAACACTTTTCACATAAATGTTATATGATTCACAAATAGGAAATTTGATTGTCCATCTAATTAAAACCACTGTCCATGGCATGTGCATGTTAAGTGGAATTCAGGTACTTTTCATCGGAACGTCACATACTTTTTAGACTAAATCCATATTGTTTTCATGTGAATTTCATGTAATTTTTAGCTGCATTTTATGTAGTATTCAAATGTCTTCTTTGTGTTTAAGAAGAATGGAGGACGGTAAATAAGTATGCAGACATTGAATTGAAATACATGATATATTTATTTGAACTAATTCCAATAGCCAGACTATTTCGAAATAGAACGCTTGCTTATTGTTTCCACCATTATTTACAATTGTGTAGATGAAATCACCGATCTTTTCTGCAGTCACCATTGATTCCAATAACGCTTTAAGTTTTGTTTTTCATTTCTGGATTCTGAAAAGAAACTTCGTTTTAATGACATAGTTCTAAATGTATATAATAGTTTGAATTTATATTTAAATACCTTCAGTAAACTATTCAAGAGTATTCACCCGAAATTCAGACGGTTTGTGATATTAAAACGCCATGTTGAATCTGTTTTCATTTTTCATATCTTACATTCACATAATACTCACGTGCTTTGCATGTAACACTTGAAGTATGTGACTATCACATAGAATGTATGTATTACATACTTGAAAGTCATTGGTATCTTATTTGAAATTCATCAATGTGGGCATGAATGTTAATTGCTGCACATGAATCTAATGTGATTAGTCATTTTTAATATTCATGTGCTTTTTCACTTGAACTGTATGTGATTTTTTGGCTCAGTGTGCCACTCCTATTTTGCATTGGATTGTCTGGCCCTAAAGATATCACCAAGAGGCCGTTAATAAACGATGTCGTTTATTACCAGTTAGGGTGGAGCGTAATGCAAAATGATTTAGCGAAATAAAAACTGAAATTGAATTTGAGACGTACTAGTTGAGCAGGAGTAATAAAACTGACAAGTTGCAATGCGCTTCAAAAGGAAAGGTATTTTAGATTATTTCCTTTTTTCTGCGAGACATTGTTTATGAATGGCCCCCAAACAAACAATATTCCATAATGAATATCACGTAACATCGATGTCAGAGCAGTGGGATCAAGGCCAAGTTCCCTCCGGTTCATGCTAAACTGAGAAGCATCATATATTTAGGCACCGAGAACAGACGTCCAGCGTAAACGTAAAAGTTGAGAAAAAATTTTAAATTTACGGTGCGTCCAAAGAAAATTGTGATGGTTCTACCGTTGTTCCCTTTAGTGCGTGAGTTTTATTGAACAGACAGTGGACCACACAATTGATGCCCAAGCGACTGTCTCAATTATACTGGATTATGCCAATATGATGACCGTAGTGGTCTAGCGGAGATTAGTTCAAATAGCAAAATAAGTATTTTAAACTTGTTTGTTCGACACCTGGGTGTCTTCTCAGTGATTTAGCTGTAACATATTAATCTGCCTAATTGAATCGAATAAGCAGATGGTATAGCGGACGGGAGAGGTATTTAACAAAGTTAGGAAAACTAAGAGTGAGGACATCTGATGATGTTCGATGTTTTGGTGGCATTTTTAGTGGCAGTTACTACCGCCTTTTCAGTGACTGCGTTTCTTAGCCTTTGGCTTTTTGGCCTTCTCACCGCCACCACCTCCACCAACGTTTTTCTTCTCTACGGTGGTAGCCGATTTGATTGGTCGTCCGATGCAGCTTCTCACGACCACGCACGTCTGTTATGCACTGCGTCTTACACACATCTGGCTTTGAGAATAGCTGCAACACCCCTATTTATAGGTTTTATCATTAATGTTGATTCTCATTTAAAGTAGTTTTTGAACTATTTAAACAAATTTTATATAGCAAGCAACGTATCGGTAGCAAGCATTGAACGTTTTCCTTCCGATTTTTGAAACAAGATTGGCAATCCGTTTAGTAGAAGAAAAGTTATTAAGGTTCAAAATGTACGTAACGCTTTCGCTAATATGCACTACTATCGCTTTCTCGCTCATTCTCGTGGCGTGCATGAGCCTTTTCTTTCCGTCCGGCTTCTAATGGCATAACCAAAACTAATATGCCGGCTTTCCCCACCAACTGCTCTCGTCAAGCAACTTAATACGAATAATCATAGGAACAAACATGTAGTGAACCTATATAAAAACTTTTCATTATTTTATTGTTCGGTTGCTGCACCATATTAACGGTTGTGTGCAGGATGGGCTGAAAATTTTCACTTTTCCGAGTCGTTTTAGAAAGATTATTCCAAACACTATTTTTCCGTTGATCATGAATGTCCTACATATTCCAAAATTTAATACAACATTGTTACAAATATTTTCGACAAAATGCCGAAGAAATTGATTAAATCCATTCAGTACAACAAAATATATAAGCGTTCAAAATCTTACATCATTTTTCTTCCGAAATTTTAAAAAGGGGGCCCTATATTGAAAGGAAAGTCGTTAGTAACGACAAAAGAATTTAATTAGAAAGTTTCTTTTATTAACTAGTATTAAGTTTGCGCTTGTTAATTCTGTACTTTTACCAGTGAATCATAAGAAAATGCAAACCCGCAGGTTTTTGCAAATCCTTCCAAGAAAATCATTGAATGTGGCAGCTCTGCCACTAAGCGAAAGCTACACCAAAACGAATGATGAAAATATTTTCATTGATCGAACAAAAGGATGGCCTCCCATCTGCATTGTGAAGTCAATAAATAGGGACGCCTTGAGGCGAAACGTGCTCATTCGGTGTGAGCTGCGAAAGGGGAAAGATCGTATCATTGTACCACCACTAAAATCGCTTCAAAACACTACCACCTGTCATACAAGTATATTATCTGCTTGTTGAAATCATTATATGAAATGATATTTGCGTTTAAAATTGAAATTTTGAAAGAAATGAGAAAAATTTGGGGTATGTAATGCCCGGAACATGACCGGGGTATTGACGTAGGACAATTATTTTGTGTGAAAGTTTTCTGTACAACTTTAAAATATCTTGACTAAAACGTGCATTCCTTAAAAATAAATTTACCGCAAACTACTAACTCTTATTGTGTATTGACAGATGCTTATTGACCTGTATTCAATGCGGAGAACTCGGTAATAAAATTGTCTTACTGAATAGATTAACGAACGGGATCCCCAGGAAAATTTCGCTGAGCCCGGTGAATCGAACTTAATGCGTAAAATATAGCCATTCGAAATCTCTTTTGCAGAATTTTAAGAATATGATCATCGCGGTTATGTCCCGGACATTACCCGCCCCTAGTTTTTCGGTAAGCGTGATTCATTTCTGTACGCTAGAAAGAAGATTCCGATGGTTGTTTCGAGAGATTTTAACATTGATATTTCAAAGTATGAAAATATGAAATTTGTTCACTTCATGAATGAATGTCTCAACGAGCATAGAATCCAGCGCATCCCCTATCAACGCAGACGCCAACAACAAAGGTTCTTTTCAAACCACCATAATTATTATAAAGAATAACTTGAAACATTCCCACATATTTCATTGATTATCATTCGATTTGAATTACAAGTCAAACGAGTAGTCACGACACTCCGGTTATGTCCTAGACATTACCCACCCATCTTTTTTTTTAAATGTTCATGGAAATTTGATGATTTCATGACAAAAACCATTTACAGTATTTTCGAAACTTGTCGCAATTAGGGTTGCCACCCCTCCGGGTTTGACCCGTAGACTCCGGTTTTCGGGAGCAATCTCCGGGCCTCCAGGTTTTACATCAATTTCTCCGGGTTTAGTGGGAAGAAGCATAATTTTATTTTTTTGGAATTCTGATTATTTACAAAATATTTAAAAAGTTTAAGTTAACTATTACTCTGTTTCAGATTTATTTTGCCCGACTAACCCTTTCAAGGTGGCGAAGATGAGTTCACCAAATATTGCTGATTTCTTTCACAAAGCAGTGAAAATGAAAAACAAAGCAAATTTACTACAAATTTAGAAAAATAATATTTGGCTATATGTTACAATTGAAATGTTGCTTCCCACCAAGTCGCTCAAAATTGTGTAAAAAAGTTATTTTGCTGCAATTTTATCAAATTACTTCACTGTTAGTGGTGCTTATCACCAGCTGCAGCAAGGTATGGCAGATTTGTTCTAATCCATCCATCAGACGAATTCTTTCGGTGTTGTTGCTACTCCTGCAGCGACCCTTAACTGTTCGCTAGGGAGGTAAGTTTTGCCCCTTTGTTGCGACCTCTGGTGATGGATAACCGACACCACAGTGCTTCCTATGTGATGCCGAATCCCTGCCTCCTTTGCTCTCCTTTTCCTGCACACTCAGTTCGTCTCGGTAATTTCCCAATAGCTGTGTAGTCAACAAATTTAGAAACTGATATCTCAGTAAAGTAAGATTAGTTTGCTGATTTTCGGTGAAATATTTTCCGAGTCTCAGCACTCAAATGTCACTTTTACTGAGACTCAGAAAAAATAATGTTTGCTGAATCTCAGCTGTTGAGATTTCGGCAAATGATGCAAAAAAGCTGAGATTCGGCAGAAAAAATTAGGTGTGTGTTAGTTGTGGAGGAGAGCAATGCTCGTTCGACTTATTCTCCACAGCAAGAGTAGCTGTTGCTTTTGAATTCTTGGCACTTAGGGAAGTGAAATACCACACCAGATTAAACCGATAAAACCATTCTCAAACGTGAAAAATGTACAGCTTTACTTTAACGTAGTAATAAAAAGCGATTAAAGTGCTCCAAAACCAGGGTTGTTAATTAATTATCGTCATCGTCGATAACGTTAACCACCCGTCAACGTCAACGTCGGAAACTCCGTTAATGATAATGTATCGTCGGATTCATCGACATCGTCGATAATTCATCGGTGGTTATCGCGATACATTTTGCGTTACTTTCCCGTTTATTGGAGTTGATGCGGTTAACTTTCAATTGTTTAGAAATAAATAACTATTGAAGGACATGTTGGCAGTTGAAAATCAATAGTTTTGGACATTTTCAATACATAGGGGGTTCAACGATGTGTCAAAATGGATTTTGTTCAACTTTTGGGGAAAGTTTATTATATTGAAGAAGCTATTAGTAAGTGAAAATCAATAGTTTTGGACATTTTCAATTCACAGGAGGATCCACCAGTGCACAGTGTTTCCAAAGTGGCAAAAAGTTGAAAGAAATTCTTTGAACCACGAAAAACATTTTTTAGCTATAGTGTCTTCAGCAAAGTTTAGTTATATTTTTTGCATTTAAAAAGTTAGTTGAATTAGTTGGGTGATTAATCCCTCTAGAGCTGAAAAACAAGTTTTTGTTTGGTCATTTATGAAAATAAAAAAAAACTTTATTTGGCAAAGTTGTTGAGAATAACTTAAGTATTAACTTCGCTGAAGTGTCTATCTGTCGATTTTAATATACATTTTTTTTTTTGATATGCCCTTGAAAATTGCTTTTTTTCAAAATAATTTTGTAGAATTTAAAAATGTTCCAAGATTTCGTTCTGCATAAGAAAATACAGAATTTTGGTAATGTAAGTTTTATTTTGGTATGGAAGCTGCAAATTTCCGCAGACGAAGCTATACCAATACGAAACTGTAAAACAAACACTATCAAAACCGTTTGGTGGGCTCTAGCCTACGTTCAAGTCAAATTCGAGTAAACTCCTTCTTTAGCATATTTTTCTTATCTTAGAGATGCAAATTTTACAATAATAAAAATACTGTACTGTAAGACCTCCTTAAGGGAAATTTTTACTAAATGATCAGAACGGGTTATGAGGCTTTGTCGAGGGACTAAGAAGAATATTTTAAACACTGCGGTTTATTAAAAAGAAAGAAAAAAATATGTTTGCGTTTCGACTTCGTCTCTTCAGAACCAGTGCCAAATATGTGCCGATTTTGTCAATGTTATCGTTTTATCAGCCTAAAATTCACCAAGGGGCTAATAAAAACGGGTCTTCACTGTTTTCAAAAAACGCCTAAAAATCTATTATGATGCCGTCTAAAAATTACACTACATATTTAAGAGTAAAAGAAGGAAGCATGAAGCATCTACATAGTGGAGAGAAGAAACGGAGCAGGGGGCTAAAAGTTTCCCAACTAGAAAAGGAAATCAAACATTGGAAATATGTGTATTGTCCATTTTAAAATCCAAAATCTTCTAGTTTAAATTAAAATTATAATAACATCTGTTAATCACCACACCACTTGAATGTGTAGTGTAATTTTTGAATGGCCTAATAATAGGGGTTTAGTAGTTTTTTTAATATATGTTTTTGCGTGCTAAAAATTACTAATTACACAATAGCTCAAAATTTGTTTTCTTCATGGTCAAAACAATTTTGATCACCTTTTTGCCGCTTGGAAAAACTGTGCACCTGGGACTCTTCTGTGCACCAACTTACTCGATAAGTTGAAAAAAAATAATTTTGACACATCGACGGACCCTTCTGCGTATTGAAAATGTCCAAAATTATTGATTTTCAACCACCAACAACTTGTTGCGTTGCAACGGAAAATGCATGAAATAAATGGCAATGTCGTGAAGAGTTCAAGATTACTAACAGGAATATGCTGGGGTACGCGAGAGCTGAGAGACATTGGGGTACGGAATGACTTGCTACGCGTCACATACTGAACCGAGCTTAAAAGTGCAAGAAAATATCCGTTTTTCTAGCCGCTTTGCGCGGTTTTTATGAGGTTACAGCTACTAGGAGAAGGACTGGGAGTTTTCCTGTGACTGGGGGAAGCTTTCGATCGCTCTCTTACTTGGGAATCGTTGCGCTGGATAGTCAAGAGTCCAGTTTGAGTACTTTGGCTGTTTTTGTGGTTTTTGCGTTGGCCGTCGTTCTGTCCGGTGAATAAATTTGGTGTACCGTTCCAATTTCCGTGGTTTGTGTCGTACGTTTCTCGGTTTGTGAAGTGTGAAGAAGTGGATCCTAGAAGCGGATTTTCGCCTAGCTCTGGATCCTGGCCGTAGCAAAGGCCGAAGAAACTGTGCAAAGACCGCTTGAGGACGTATTTGGCGGTCCGTGGGTAAGTCATATTTCCTTTGTTTCTTGATTTTCGGTATTTCGGTGTATTTTTGTGGTAGTTTTGGGCTTTCCCACGATATTGCCAAATACCTAAAGATAGCGCGAATCTGAATGTCCCCCCCTGGGGTAAGAGTCCGGGCAAATTAATTAGAAAACCGCTAACACATCTGCTTTCGCGGATGGCGCTAAAGTGTTAGTTGGTAAAGTTCGCGCCATCTTCCCATTAAACAGGCAGAGCGATACGCCACACGCAGCAATGGCGCCCAATAATTCGGCTAATTAAGTTTAAAATTTAAATTTTAGTATTTCCTTTTTATTTTAGTATATGGTTCTCGGTTGGTTATATTTAACTATTTAATATTGGAATTTACTGATTTTTGGTTGGTTGGTTCGACAAACATCGAGATAAAATTATTCTCCAATCACCGGCTGCCCATTTAGAGAGCTTCCAGAGAAAAAAAAGTTTCATATGAATATTAGAGTTATATTTTGTACTAAAGAGAATTATCTTGAGTGAGTAAGAGAATGAGTGAACATAGAGTGCGTGTAAGCCGGTGAAAAAGCTGGTGGGAGAGGTTCGATCAAGCTCCGATCGTAGCTCAGTAGTAGTTTGACTCGATCCGCGCGGGAGGATATTTATCGTCCTCATATCTCGATACAAGATTTAAATAGTTCAGCATATTTGGTTTTGTGATAAATGTGACAGTGGTTAGAAGTATAAATCCAATATTACACAATAATGAAGAGGAAAAAAAAATAATTATTTGTATTGTCTGTGAGCCGATGAAAGAGTGACAAGTGTAAATTATTTTTATTTTCAATACATCATATACCCTTTGTCTCGTGTTGATTGGCTACGTGCTGCTCGGTTGTACCAAAAAAGTTTATCATCGGTAAGTCACTTACGGGTGTATTTATTTCGCTTCAATTTCTACTCCATTTGTCGGCCGAAATTATGGATGTCCACCACTTGGACGATGAGCAAATTCGATATGAATGCTCAATTCGTAAAATTTCCAATACATTAGGTCGGGAGTTACGGGAGCGGATACTAGAGGAGTCTATACATAAAGAATATTTGGGTCACATCCAATCGCCAAAGCTAGATGAGTGGGTAGATATCGAAGACGAAATAACAAAAGTTTCAAACTATATAGAGTTTGTTTACCCTAAACTAGAAGAGGCAATGGAAACCAAACAGTTTGAGCGCGTTTGCCCATTTTATACGCAGTTTTTGCACATGCATGATAGGGCGATTCGAATAGTAACTGAAGACCAAGGATTATCGGCCACTAGGGAAATATTGATCATTCAAACTCGCAGTATCCTTGATGATATTCTGAGTAATTATCCTGAAGCAACCATTGAACCATCTTCAGCGTTAGGGAAATCGTCAGATCAGAATAAATCAATACGTCAGCCAAATCAGAAACGTATCACTTTCGACAATCAGGAATCAGCGAATAGAACACTAAACAATATGAGTGAAATGCTTGCACGACTTTTAAGGACCACTGCAACTCCTTTCGATTCTCTTCAGTTTGAATCAGATGAAGAGTTACCGCCATATGAATTTCCACCAACACCACACGTCAGTCGGACAGGAACAATCCCGCGTCGTACACAGTTAATGCGCCCATCTAACATTTCTACTTTACCGCGTCCTTTTCACAATAGAGGGAATTCGACTGCTTATACTCGTACCGACACAGACAGGGATATTTTAGAAAACCCTGTTCCTTTGAATCCACCTCGTAACCTGAACGAATCAATCGATTTGGAACCCAACAGTAATTCTTTCCAAGAACAAATATCCCGGGTGCAAAACCTGTTAGAACAAATGGAAAGTTTTGCGAGTGCTAATCGTCAGCAACAGATAGACAGTTTAGCTAATCGTAGCACGCCTTCGATTTCGTACGGTCGTTGTAAATCGCGACCAATACATCAATGGAATGTTCGATTTAGCAATGAAGGCGGTCTTAGTCCAAATGATTTTCTGGATACAGTTTCTTTGTATCAGCGATCAGAGCATGTTTCTGATAGAGATATGTTATCATCGGTTGTGCATCTTTTATCTGGAACTGCACTACGGTGGTACCGAGAAAAATACTTAGGGTTTCGATCATGGGACGACTTTAAAATTAAATTTCTGGATCAATTCCTTCCGCCACACTATGACGAATTATTGATGGAAGAGATTGAAGCTAGGCTGCAGGGTGAGGAAGAGTCATTTACTTCATATTTCTCTGCAATGAACATTCTTTTTCGGTGGATACGGTTCCCCATGAGTGACCGACAGAAGTTATTTTACCTGAGGAAAAATCTGAACTCTTTTTATATTGAGAAGGTTGTTGCCCAGGATCCTAAGTCAACAGAGGAATTAGTTCAAATTTGTAAAAGAATTGAGGCTGCTAAATTTTTGTTGGACAGAAGAAGGTATGTGCGCAGACTTCCACCTTCATTCATGTTGGAGCCCTCCCTGTCAACTCCTAACCGACCTCGAGCTCTCCATTCCATTGAAGCACCGACTCAGTTTGAACATGAAGGTAATGAAGGTGAGGTGCATTTGATAGGAGCCACCTGTAAGGGGTTTAACTCAATGAGTGGGGAGAATGAAGATTTAGAGCAAAATCCAGATGCGGTCGTCAATATCATACAAGCGGAAGGTTCGAGAGAAGTAAATAGGGGTAGGTGTTGGAATTGCTCGTCTCAAGATCATTACTTTTATTCCTGTCCCATTCCTCGCGAAGAACCGATTTGTTTTAAATGTGGGCAGCGCGGAGTAATAGCACGTAACTGTCCAAATCGCGACAACCATTCCCAGGGAAAAGGGCAAGCGAATACGAAGAAATAGAAGAGGCTTCGTGTTTCGCGATTAATCCTCCTAAACCTCTTCCTGTAGCAGCGCATCATGCTGGTAATACACAACCTTTTTGTGTCGCATCGCTGTTAACGTATGTTGTTAATGATAACCGACCCCATCTCCATCTTAGTATTTTGGGCCGTGACTTTCTGGGTTTATTAGATTCGGGGGCGATGTGTACTATAGTGGGAGCAGAGGGTATAAGTCGAGTTCATGAATTAGGACTTAAACGTTTTCCGGTAAACAAGGCAATAATAACAGCGGACGGCACTAAGCATGTTGCATTAGAATATATAAATGTTCCTTTCAATGTTCAAGGTCGAGTTCGAGTACTTCCGGCCCTTTTATTACCATCTATCAAAAAGCAATTGGTACTCGGCAGCGATTTTTGGGAAGCGTATGGAATCAAACCATATTTCGGCGAACCACTAAATGTTGATGGCCTTGCGGTGGAAGCCAATGAACGTCCAAAGCAAATACTATCCGAAGAACAACGGGTTCAACTCGATGAGGTCATTTCCACATTCACATATACTTCGGAGGGGAAGTTAGGCCGCACTACGGTGATAGAACATGATATCGACACCGGGGAAGCCAAACCTCTTAAACAGCGGTATTATCCTATTTCGAAGTTTCGTCTTGAGCAGGTCCACAAAGAATTAGATCGCATGTTGTCACTAGATGTTGTAGAAGCTTCAAACAGTCCCTGGAACAATCCTATAGTATGCGTTGCCAAGAAGAACGGTAGAGTGCGTCTATGTCTAGATTCTAGAAAACTTAACGACGTAACTCGTAAGGATGCCTATCCACTTCCTTTTATCGAAGATATTTTAAGTAAAATCGAAGGTACCCAGTTTTTATCTACCATCGATCTCAGTGATAGCTTTTGGCAAATCCCGCTGAAAGATTCCGATAAATGTAAAACAGCGTTTACGATTCCTGGCCGAGGTCTGTACCAGTTTAAGGTGATGCCCTTCGGTTTAACAAATGCTCCTGCAACGTTGAGTCGTGCTATTTCAAAAGTACTTGGAGCCGACCTTCAACCAAAAGTTTGGAATTTTTTGGACGACGTTTTGATAGCAACCTCAACCTTTGAGGAACACGTCGAAGTATTACGCGAAGTTGCAAAACGGTTAAATGAAGCGAAAATTACGATTAACCGAGAAAAGTCATTCTTTTGCGTACCGGCAGTTGCATACTTGGGATTTATCTTGGACAGAGAGGGTATCCGTACAGATCCTGAAAAAGAGTCAGCAATAGTGAACTATCCAGTCCCTAGATCATGTACTGAAGTTAGGAGATTCCTTGGTATGGCGGGGTACTATCGTCGGTTCATTCCGAATTATTCCGAAGTCGCGACACCTTTGATCGATATTACTAAAAAGGGAGATACCTTCTCATGGACCAAAGAAGCCGATAGTGCATTTTCCATTTTAAAATCAACTTTAGTGTCGGCTGCTATTTTGTCCGTTCCAGATTACTCGAAGCCATTTCGCATTGAGTGTGATGCAAGCGGTAGCGCGATAGGTGCAATTTTATGCCAAGGTATCGGAGAGGAGGAAAAGGTCATAGCGTATATGAGCAAAAAACTAACGGGTGCTCAAAAGAATTATCATGTATCGGAAAAAGAGTGCTTAGCAGTTGTGAAGGCTATCGAACATTTTCGGCATTATGTGGAGGGTTCGCATTTCATCGTCTGCACAGATCATCAAGCTTTGACATGCCTTAAAAATGTAAAAGACCCCTATGGTCGGTTAGCTCGTTGGGCGATGAAGTTAGGGTCATATGACTTTGAAATAGTTTACAAAAAGGGTTCTACAAACATAGTCCCCGATGCCCTTTCTAGAATTCCTGAGGTAGATTTGGCTAGCATTCAGTTAGATTTGGATAGTGAGTGGTATACAAGACTTTGGAAACAAGTTTCTGATAGTCCAGGAAATTTCCCCAACTTCAGGATTCACAATAATAGGTTGCAACGATACGATCCACTTAAAACCCCTGATTTATCATTGGCTTGGAAAACAGTCGTTCCTGAGCAAAACCGGTTGAGTATAATAGAAAAGAGTCATTATAGTACTAATGGATGTCACTTTGGGGTGAACAAAACCACCAAGCGGATCTTTCAAAATTTCTACTGGCCGGGAATTTTTAAGGACGTTCGCCAGTATATTTCAAGCTGTCAGGTTTGTAAGAGTATGAAGCCCACCAATCGATGTGAGATTGCGCCGATGGGTGCTCAGAAACCTTCGGATTACCCCTTTCAAGTTGTTTCCCTTGACTTCATCACACATTTTCCTCGGTCCAAGTCAGGAAACTCGGTGCTTTTAGTAGCTACGGACTGGTTTACTAAATGGGTTATCGCGAAACCGTACCGCGCTGCTACTACGAAGGTACTAGTGCAGTTTTTTCGTGAAGAAATTAAGTGTCATTTCGGGTTGCCAGAGATAGTTGTCACGGATAATGGCAAGCAATTCGTTGCGCAAATCTTCACTAAGATACTAGCAGATTGTGGAATCAAACACTGGAAAAATTCTTATTATCACCCCCAGGCAAACCCAACAGAAAGGACCAATAGGATTATTGGAACGTCTATCCGTAGTTATCTAGGTTCGGATCAGAGAGATTGGGATACTCTGTTACCTGAGATTGTATGTGCGATTAATTCGTCTGTTCATGAGGCTACAAAATACACTCCTTTCTAAATTTTGGAAGGGAAATGCGATCAGAAATGTCTGACAATAAGACAGTCGACGAGATTAACCACGATAAAAGCCTCGAAAGGTTAACAAAAATTAGGGAAATAGTCAAAGAAAATATTACAAATGCATACCTCGTTTCAAAGACTCGATACGATCTGCGAACTCGCCCAATCATGTACACTCCGGGGGAGGTTCTATGGCGGAGAAATTTTACCTTGTCGGATGCTTCTAAGAACTATTGCTCAAAGTTAGGACCGTTATACATAAAATGCACAGTAATAGAAAAATTAGGATCAAATTCATATCGACTGAGGGATGTTGATACCGGAAAAACCGGAGTTTACAGTACTGAAGCTATAAAAAAATAATAGTTGAAGTTTTAGTATGTCTTTTTATTGTCCGGAAAAAAAAAGAATTACAGCTATGTACGTTGTACCAACCTGGTTGAATAGTTTATTTAATAATATCCCAGGTTGTGCAGTCCAACCGAGCACAAGCGGAACAGTGGCTCTCCCTTGTGTATGAACTTACATATTCACATTTCCCACTACTTTAGAATTAGTTAATATAGTTAGGATTAGTTAGTAGTTTTTTTTAAATAATGGTGTTGGTTTTTGATTTTGGATGTTAATATTATAATTATATTATTTATTTTGTTTCATTTGAATTTACATTAAATACAGCTATGAATAGCCTTAGCCGGACCTAGTGTGTGACGATTAGTGGCTCTCGTCCACGCATAGAAAGTTTGTTTTCCCACAATCTCAGCTATGTATCTAGTGTAAGTCGACAGCTATGTACATAACTATAGAGTTTGACTAATACGTGAGGTCGGTTACCCAGTCCCACCCACTAAAACGATAATAGTTCTTCAGACTGTGGTAGCTTCCTTGGGCCATTTTTAGGTTTAGCTTTACGCCTTTGCCTGGTGGTAGTTGTAGAGCTCTACTTTTCAATTTGGTCCTTGGTAGTTATTCTGATCTTAAATATAACTGGTATGTGAGGTTTGGTGGATTAGTCCCTTGGTCATTTTTTTTGTAACTCGTTGATTTCTTGGTATACAGTTCTTCTAATATCTCAGTTCTTGTCTGGTGACGCTCTGAGGGTTATAGAAGTTTTCGTTTTGTTTTGTTTGGCTGTGTTAGCAACAAAACGGGAGTCGTTTCAATGCGAGTTGCTTTACACCGCAGATAGAATCCCAACAAAAGTGATCATTCTTAATTTTAGACGAGCGCTTATTCTTAGTGCCGTCTGGGATAGATCATGGTTAGTAGGGTAAGTTAGGATAAGAAATAGGGGTAGCTGTATGAGCGCGATGTGTGATCGAGATGTATATAAAAAAAAAGGAAATACGTTTAAAATTGTATATATTGTATATAGCATATTTATTTGAATTACCAATTAACCGGGCCAATGAAAACTTATTTGCTGGAGACCAGAGTCGAAGACGCCGATGGTCAGTAACGCCGCAGTTCTGAACTGTTGGTCGAAATTGAGACGGAGTGGCTTGCCACGATGAGCGTATATGACCCCAAATATAGATAAGTTGGTTTCGAAGTATTTGTAATTATTGGTCTCGTAATCTGTCTGTTTAATGCACGTCAAATAGTTTATGAATATCGATATTTTTTTGCCTGGACCACCCAAGTGGGGCATTTGGATTCCCTTGAGTGCGCATAGTTCAGGAAAATTTGGGATTTTCCAATTTTTGTTGAGGGGGTAGTGTTGCGTTGCAACGGAAAATGCATGAAATAAATGGCAATGTCGTGAAGAGTTCAAGATTACTAACAGGAATATGCTGGGGTACGCGAGAGCTGAGAGACATTGGGGTACGGAATGACTTGCTACGCGTCACATACTGAACCGAGCTTAAAAGTGCAAGAAAATATCCGTTTTTCTAGCCGCTTTGCGCGGTTTTTATGAGGTTACAGCTACTAGGAGAAGGACTGGGAGTTTTCCTGTGACTGGGGGAAGCTTTCGATCGCTCTCTTACTTGGGAATCGTTGCGCTGGATAGTCAAGAGTCCAGTTTGAGTACTTTGGCTGTTTTTGTGGTTTTTGCGTTGGCCGTCGTTCTGTCCGGTGAATAAATTTGGTGTACCGTTCCAATTTCCGTGGTTTGTGTCGTACGTTTCTCGGTTTGTGAAGTGTGAAGAAGTGGATCCTAGAAGCGGATTTTCGCCTAGCTCTGGATCCTGGCCGTAGCAAAGGCCGAAGAAACTGTGCAAAGACCGCTTGAGGACGTATTTGGCGGTCCGTGGGTAAGTCATATTTCCTTTGTTTCTTGATTTTCGGTATTTCGGTGTATTTTTGTGGTAGTTTTGGGCTTTCCCACGATATTGCCAAATACCTAAAGATAGCGCGAATCTGAATGTCCCCCCCTGGGGTAAGAGTCCGGGCAAATTAATTAGAAAACCGCTAACACATCTGCTTTCGCGGATGGCGCTAAAGTGTTAGTTGGTAAAGTTCGCGCCATCTTCCCATTAAACAGGCAGAGCGATACGCCACACGCAGCAAACTTTCCCGGAAAGATGAAAAAATTTCATTTTGACGCATCGTCGAATCCCACTGTGCATAGAAAATGTCCAAAACTATTGATATTCAACTGCCAACAACATGTCCTTCAATAACTATTTAGTTCTAAACAATTGAAAGTTAACCGCATCAACTTCAACGGCAATCAACGGGAAAGTAACGCAAAACGTATCGCGGTAACCGATGAACCGACGATGACGATGAATATCCCGAGCAAACGAAAAGCCCATAATACCCCCATGCTCATGGGGTTTGTCATGGGTGTTTAAAATGGGTTCAATCCATGAAAGCACCATCACCATGGTCCGGTAGATCCCATATAAAACACCATATGTTGGTGTATTTATGGGTTATTGAGACCATTTTATGGTGTTTTGATGGTTGCGAATTTTGGCCTGGACCATGTTTAAGGTCTTTTCAAGGGGCTATGTGGTGTTTGAACCAATGAGTATTTGCTCGGGATGACGATACAATTATCGACGATGACGATGAAGGCGACGATACATTATCGTTAACGGAGTTTCCGATGACGATACATTATCCTTAACGAAATTAGTACCCGTTTCATTTTTTATTAAAAACATCCTGATACAAGTACTATTAAACATTACGATAAATTATCGTGAAAAATGTATCGTATTAACAACCCTGTCTAAAACGCAATCGCTTTGAATCAAATTTCTGTCTAATTCCACTCAAAATCCACCACCCCACAAATCAGTGAAAATCTCCGGGTCAAAGCCTCTCCAGAGGTGGCAACCCTAGTCGCAATTGATAAAAATGATTTTATCAAATATTTAATAGTTTACTTTGCAGGATCGATTTTAAGAAATGTGCGGCATCTCTCCACAAATTACCCTATCACAATCTCTCATTCCAAAGGTACAAACGTGACCTTCGCGATAACACAAACCTGGTCACAAATGCGAACGCCCGCGATCTCGCCAACATTCAAGAATACCGGTAATTAAGTGAACATTTGCAGCTAAAAATTTACTGACGCGGTTTCAAGCATCAACCCACCACTCGCGCAATCATGGATCGGTCACGTCCGGAAGTCTTTACCCTTGATCCTAGCACCCCACACTCATGCCGTCAGTTGGACCAATAGAAATAAAAACTAGACAAGACGTCCACGCGCGATCATTGAAGAATACGCGAACATGCGAATGGCCACGCGCTTATAAAAATAATGTATCCACGCGAAGTTACATACACACTAGCTCAAGTGACAAAAACTTCAACATACAGACGCTCGAGTCCTTCGCGATCATCTACGCACAACCACTCTCACGATCTCGCAAACAGGATAACACCCCGGTGACTAAATGAACGGTTTATACACAAGAAGTCATACGTACATACATACATACACGCGACAAACATAATGCTTGAGCCCTTCGCGATCATACACGCAACCTACACCCGCGCTCTCGCAGACATGATAACATCCCGGTGATAATATAATCGTCTCAGCACTTATAAACATTCAAACGTGGTCTCAAGCGTGAACGTACAGTCCCCCGCACTCGCGCGATCATGAATCACGTCGGTCACGCCCGGAAGTCTCTATCCTAGAATCCAGAAGTCTAGGTCCATGTCTTCAATTGAATAAAATAAAAGAAAGCTCTCATATCCACTGGCCAACACGTTCCATGGCGACATGACCGGGAACTCTAGTGATATGGAGTAACTCACTCCCTGTCAGAAAGTGATCCGTACACTGAAGACTAAATATCAGAATGACGGTTCGCGTGGCCATCCAAGAACACAATGTGAATGGCCACAGGGTTACGAAATCGAATTTATTCACGCGAAGTAACATACACGCGACAAGCACGTCAACATACGAAGGCTTATGTTCCTCGCGATCATCTACGTACAAATAAGTTCGCGATCGCGCAAACTTTATAACACTCCGGTAACAATGAAAACGTTTTAGCACTTACGAAGTTACGAACGCGGCCTCAAACGCACACCCACAAACGCGCGCGGTCATGAATCGGTCACATCCGGAAATATTTACCCTCCATTCAAGCAACTACACGCAAAAGAATTGTGCATGTTTGATTCTATAAATTATTTCTTTATTTTTAATCGATAAAAATTCTTTATTGTGAACCAAGGAATTTATTAAACCAAACTATTTTTTTTTTGGTTGGATCAACCAAAATATCTTTTGAATCAATCTTACAAGTTTTGTTATCTTTGCTTTTCGAAAATCGACAAAATTATTGTTTGTTCCAAACATATCAGTGATTCTAAATAAAGCATGCAGCTAATTGATTCAAAAGGACTGAATGCATTACATCAACAGTCCTTGTTGACTTGAAACAAATAAAAAATAAAAGTTGCTTCGAAGAAGAAAATTTTCCACGTGCGTCAATGCTGGAAAAATTCGCTATTTTTAAATCAGGGAATTCAGATTTCGGTGAATTCGTATAGTGCTCAGATTTTCCGGACTCGAAGGGCGCAAGTGCAGCTTGAAAATAATCATGATGTCGCACAAAGGTTAGTGGATAAATTAAGTCGAATGCACACGGTGCGTTTTATGGTGCCTTCCTCTATTCCAGGACTCAACCAAAACACCCTTTGTGGCTTAAAAACGACAATCGCAGAACTGAAAACACGTCGCCGCACCAGAGATAAATAATACCCGATCGAGAGGGCAGTTTCCTGTACTTCACCATCTCTGGTCCAACAGGAAGCCACAGCGTATTCGTGCGCCTTCTGCAATCTTTTTGGAAAAGCCGAGACTCTGAAGCACTACATTATGGCGCATATCTGGAATAAACCACGCGCACGGCCAAAGGTACTACATAAAGGGACGGTGATTGGAATCGTATGCGCTGCATGTAATAAAATTTCATTTCATTCCAAGCAAACCTACTCCGGAACAGGTTTAGAATCCCTTATGGATTCTCGCTCAAATGCAACAAACGATTGAGTCGGAATCGGTTGTTGCCTTTGAGCTGGAACTCATAATGAATCCATTCAGAATTCCTAACCAATCCCGGAATATGTTTGACTGGGCCATACTGCATCCATTCAGGATTCCGAAGCGATTCCAGAATGACTTGACCGCGTAAAATTAATGCGTTTGTAGCCTGTTTTTAGAGAAAGGCCAATAAGTCAATGGCAAGTATTTACTTTGTGAGGTTCATTTGTACTGATGTTATCTGTTGTCAGCGAGTAATGGTTTGTTCTAAATTTGTCACCATGACAGTTGGCCTTTGGTTCCTATTAAAGAATAGGCAAATTTTATATACAATAAAATTGGTTGTGCTTCAATATTTGCTATGCACTGATTCAAATATTTGTTATGTTTAAACACAATAAAAGATATTATTTGATTTAACAAAAATGTTTTTTGTATTGAACATTTGACATGCATTGATCCAAATATTTTATTAGTTTTATTCAACAAAATGAGCTCATTGATTCAACAAAGTTGTTTGTTGTTTCGATTGTTGTTATGATAAAATCAATAAAAAATTTTGTTGGTCCAACTATTTTCCATGTTTGATCCAATAAATTCTTCAGAATTATTTCAACAATTGTTTTATTTGTATAAACATGTATTTTTTATTGAACACAGAACAACTTGGCAAATTTATTATTTCAACCCTCATATTATTTGACATTAAAAATTATTTTTCTGCGTGTAGGTCCATACATTCAGTTATACCAATCAAAAAATAAAGCTCATATCCACTAGACAACATGACTGGCAACTCTAGTGATGTGGAAGAACACACTTTCTTTTAGAATCTGAACCGTACACGAAATATTAAGTATCAGATTCACGGTCCGCAAGCGATCATTCTAAAACACACGCGAATATGCGAAAGGCAAACGGTTTAGATACAGAATTTATACACGCGACGTTACATATACGTTAGCAAACGTTACAAACGCACACGCGTCATACAAACGCACACGCGATCGAACACGTTCACGTACAAATGCTCGTGTCTTTCGCGATGATACACGCGATCGCGAAATCCCTACGCTCGCACATACCTGAACCGTACAATAAATATCACATTCAGATTCTGACGGGGAACCCTTCTGAGTGCCTAGCTCTACAGCTCCTGTAGGATAACTCTCGAAAAAAATGTGTCCTGTCGCCTCGTGTGCGTACAGCTTTAAGTGCATTCGCCCAAATTATAGTTACGATATTACCCAATAAAATACAGTCGGAAATGAGCCGGAATTCTGGCTGGTTCTAGTTGGTATTCTGGCTTCAGTGACACAACCGATTCTAACTAGAGTCGGTTGTGTCACTGGAATCGAAATACAAACAAAAAATAGCTAGCATTACGGCTCATTTCCCGCTGAACTTTACAGGGTAAACAATCTTACAATTTTTCTCATCTTCTAAGGAGAAACATCCATAACTTTTGAATGAATGCTTGAACCATTTCGTTGCGTCATTTAATACCAATATGTCAGTGAATTTTACACTTTTTACCATTTTTATAGAAGAAATGTGTAGAATTCGCTCAAACTTTAAAGATTTTTTCCGAGGCCCCCGAAGGGCCGAGTCATATATCTATCGACTCAGCTCGATGATTTGGAACATTGGTTTGTGTGTGTGTATGTAATGGATAGCAACGGATGAGCCGATCTTATCCAAACGCTATTAATCTGTTTTTGATTCTGATGTTTAGTTTCTAAGATATGGATTACATACATACTCTTACTTGATTTGTAAAATTATTTCGTCGTTAAATTTATTTTGGCTTTCCCTTACCCGTTCACCCCATTTGCTCGAGCAAGCTATTGCGAAACAATTGCTCACGTTATCTCTGATTATTCAAAATGGGGCACTAACACGCGCAACACATGTACTGCCGCTAAAAGCATAATTGTCCCATGTGTATAGGGATTCCCATAGCACATGGGACAGTTATGCTTCTAGCGGCAGTGCAAGCGTATTATAGCGCACGCTAACATGACCATTCCAATAATAAAATTCTTTTTTTGCTAGGTAATTGACGATACAGTCCGATTACTTGACCCCGATGTAGGCCGTGTATCAGTCGGTATTGCATAAACTTCCCGTACCAGCAAATAGTTTGAAGGTAAATGCCTGAACTCTATACTGCCGCTAGAATCATAATTGTCCCATGTGTATAGGGATTCCCATAGAACATGGGACAATTATGCTTCTAGCGGCAGTATAATACATCCGATCACTATAAATAAATTCTGTTATAGGAATTCGACGATCCGGTCATTACGTCACGTTTATCGTCGTGACGAAGCTCTACACACGCAGCGGATGGGAAAAGGCGGATATCATTTCGAAAAGCACGATGGTGAACGGGGCTGGCATTTTGTCCTCGACGGAGTTCGATTTCCATATGTGCACCAGCAACCATCGCATTACTTCCAGTGCGACGGTAACCGCTTTGACTCGGACGAGATCCATTGTAGGCCCGGCAGGTCATGTTGAATTTGATCCAGTGCATTCTGCAACAAAATTACGTTCCGGTAGGCCAACATTTCCATGTATTATTTAATCCGACTAATAGCTTTCTATATTTATTATTTGCAGTAGAATGGAGAAAACAAAAAACAAATCTAACAGAAAATTTAACGGAAATCAACATTCATCGCAAATCAAACGTAGATTGGATCGAGTCATTATTGATGCGTCGCAGCATCAGCCGTACAAATTCGACAATTATTTGAATCTGTTCCCGCACGGCAAATATATATTATGTCGCTGATGAACCTGAATTTGGTTGCACTGACGCTGTCGCCTTCTTCGACATGCTGAAAGGCCTGCAATAAGGTAGTAAACAGAAATGCGTAGGAGTCAGCTCTAAACGAATTATTCATTTGGCTGGAGTAAATCCGACTCGAAGATGAAGGTCCTATCACGTTTTGCTTATCTACCACGAATAGTGCAAATTTGTCTCGCACATGGTGTTCAAGGCACTGTACAACCTGTGAAATTTCCCGCAATGGTCAAATTGAGCCGAAGAAAATATTTCTCTAACTGACATTGCAGTGCAGTTGTTACTGGACGGGAGTAACGCGTCTGTTGGACCTGATTGGATAACAATCTGGTACGACCCCTGGTGAGTGACGACACAGAACATCTGCAACAATCCGATGTAGGCCGTGTGCCAATCGGCGACAAGCAGTTTTTCGGGTCGAAATCTTGCCCGAACAACGTATTACGTCACGTTAGCATCTACATACGCAGCCGGCGGGAAAAACGGATTACATTGGGAAACGCAGGATGGTAAACGGTGCTGGTATTACGCACTCAACGGAGTTCGCTTTCCATATTGGCACCAGACCAGCAACCGTAGCATTGCTTCCAGTGCGACGATAATGATGCTTTTTTATATTATTTTTATGCTCGGAAAGCGCAATTGTTGAATTTAAATTGTAAATAAAACAGATTGAATCAATTGGTTTAATTCTTTTTAATGAAAAATGAATAAAAAAGAAATCTGACGGATCAAAAAGAAGAAGAAGAGTGCCAAAATAGTGAGCACGACGGTGTCCGATTCTCTATAGCTTGACATCGGAGCTACGTAGCTCTTATATCGCCTGACGATTTTGACAACTTCGAAGCCAGACAGTCCGATTTCGATGGTGCAAAACAGCACGATATAGTTCTTATATAAAGCGCGGTGTAGCTCTTACGTCGGACCTCATCGGCCTGATCGTCAGCCCGATTGTCAGGCCGACTCGGCTCGACATTTTTCACTGGGAATTAGTGTCTGTGGTATTATAGAGTCCCGTACAGAGGAATGCGCAACGCTGCCTAAAATGATGCCATCTTCTTTGTTTCTGGCACCCACAATTTTTGCTGTAACTTTGAGTGACTTCAACCGAGTTACACAATAAATTAATATGGAGTGAATTGAAAACCCACTGTTTCGTGGCTTATAGCACTTTATTCTTGATACTATTCCATGTAATTTATTTTACATTGTTACAAAAAAGCATAATAAACTGAATACAGTGTCTTGTTTCGACGATTGAAATATTTCGCCATGATATTAACTAACTAATACATTTCTTGCATGTTCTCCGAAAGATGAATATTTGTGTACTTTGCACGATAGGTAGCCATCTGACTGTTCGATAGGTAGATTTGGGTTCACTCTGTGCGAGCCTTTATAACATAAACAAGGCCTTTGGCAACAAGTAGCCGCTAGCCGGCGCTACTATCGGCCAATAGGCTTCCAGTAATCGATATATGAACTTTGCGTGCACCTATGGGTAAAGTAAAGTTCAATCGGAAGTTCTGGTTGGATCTAATTCGTATTCGTATTCCGTATTCCGGCTGATTTCCCGAAAAAGCTTAACTGTGTAGTATTCCGGCGCCAATAACCCAACTAATTCTAATTACAATCGGTTGTATCGCTGGAGCTGAAATACTAACTACAAATACATCTACTTCAAGAAATAAACATTAAGTGCGTACCCTGGAGCAAATTGGTACACACGAATTTGTGGCAAGTTAATACAGATATATATTAACTGAATTCAACATTTTGTCGTCGATACGGTAATTCCAAAGATGGAATCAAATAATGAGTTATTGCTCAAAAATTATAAATTTGATTCCAATTTATCAGTATGGCAAATGACATAACACGGAATCTTGCTTTCAAACAACGGTCCTGCGGGGTAGTGCAAAATTCTTAGCGTCAGCGATAAGAATTTTTCCATAATTCGAAGTAGCGTACTGTGTCTTCAACTTTTAACTCAAACAATTTGAAATTCTATTACATCTTCGCCTGTCAAATGCATTGGCATCGATGCGATGAGCTGAAGCGACAATAATGTAATGTAATGTAATGTTCAGATGTGCTCTTTTGAATATCATCGATGTATTTCCCAAATCAGTCTTCGAATTGTTATATTTGTTTGTCTGTGCTTAGAACGAGCCAAAGCATCATCAGGTGTTTGCCATGGCCTGACACGGGTCTTAATCATAGGTAGGTTAAACCACGGCTTACATATACTAGGCTAGCTCGTTAGAGTGTAAACATTTGACAAGAGCGCGTCATAGAAATCGTCGGCGAAAACAATTTCATGAAATTCATATATTGTTTGCTGCTAACGAATGATCGGCACCTGGTTAATCACAAGGAAGCTATGCGGATGTCCAAAACCTATGCTATGATCAGAAAATTACGGTGGGATATGTTTTCTATGGCATGCATCCAAATTCCCGATTTACGCTAATAATCACATAGATGCACTGATTATCCACTGTGTGTAGGGTAATTATGGCGTAATTTACGTCAAAAATTCATTGCACACTATTTTTTTCCACCGTAAGAGCTCAAATATTGTCAATTAAATACTTTCGAGAATTCCGTTTGTTTATCTCAACGATTTCTCTGACGTCACCGAAAACTGTCAATTCGCGGAATAGCAAGCCTCCTTTCTGTGAGCCGTGGGTTAAACAGTGGAACGTTCGAAAATTTTTGAACGTGACGTTCGCTGCAAATTGGTCATCAAATCCACATTCTTGTATCCAGTTTGCAAAAAATTGTCGGAGTAAGTCAAAAACTATTGCAATGAATTAACAAAAGTGACTATCCTAGAATTATAGGACATTTCCACATTGTTCGACGCGGAATACTTCTAGTAAATTTATAATAAACGTCTTGAAACAAGCAATTTCATGGTCCAACAATAAATTATAAAGTTAATTAACATTTCGTGTTACTGTTTCTAAGAACAATATTAGAAATGTTAAAATGTATTAAAAATATCATTTTTATAAGTACAACCACCCAACCCCGTCTACTCCCGCCCTCCCCTTATTTACAGACTAAGTGAATTGAATTCCAAGTGCATTCACGTTCATGCGTTTCACTATACTGCCTATGATCGCAAGTTATGAAGATAGGAAATCCCATAGAAAACGGGGCAAATAAGCGATCTTGGGTAGTATACAGTCGTGATTCGCTGGTTGGGCCACAGCCTTGCCCAACTAACGAATTTGATTCGCTAGTTGGACCGACTGACAAATGTCAAAAACTCACCAAAGGAGATGTTGGCAGTGTAAATGCATCTGTTCTTATCTCTAAATATTGTCAGATTGATTGTCAAAGTAAAATTGGCACGAGATTTTGACGTTCAGATGCTTTTTAGGTGGACAATGGTCCAACTAGCGGAGGTCCAACTAAAAAGCGGACCAGTTAAAAAGTGTCCAACCAGCGAATCACGACTGTATACCACAACACAATATTATCCCTCGAAAATATGATGAACCACCGGATGAAATGAGATGGTGATGATGTAACAGGTGTGATCTGTGTCCTGCTATGCGTACCTATCAGCAATTAAATCCAGCGTTTTTGAACTAAGCGCTGCAGATTGGTGATAAACCATTGTCGTCGTGACCTTCTTTTAACTACTGGTCCTGAATTAAAAACTTTGCGCGAGAAAAATACACGCATTTTCTTTCTTCTCGAATCATAGTTTCCACAGTCCCCACAATCATCACCATTTGCTCGCAGCGATTTTCGATTTTCGTTGGAAACTATCATTAGCTTTCGTATTGACCTCCATATATAAAAATTTTCGGGCTTTTGCAAGCTTCAAAGCCAATGAAATTCCGCTTCTTGCTTGCATCCTATCAATCGGATTCTGGATCACATCATGCCCAGCTTGACATAATGCTACATCTTCCAGTTCAATCCAAGCTGCTTAGATGCACTCATTTTTACTTCCACGCAGAAAACATACAGCATAATCAAAACTGTGGGTAATTGAATACAAACAAATACTGTTCAATGTATCAAACGACAAAATAATTGGTGTGAATCGAGGTTTGAAAGTATATTTTCATTAAAGTTACAATAAACTTTTAATTTCAATAATTGTTTTAATTTCTGTAAACTTTAAAAAAATGTGCAGCGCCCATAGTTTTCGGCCAGCATCAACCCTGGAAAATTTCTCCAAGTGGTGCACCATGGAAGCTAATTTCCTGGGTTACATCACCAGCTACAGCCTTAAGCTAAGCTGATATTTTGATGCACTCGCGCTTTCCAAGCCATATGCTTACGGAAAAGAATAAACACTTTGTTTAATTAAACACAGTTTGTTGCTGCCAGCAGCAGACGGCGACGCTATTATAGAAAGTAAAGGCTTCCGAGTATGAGTCATAGTGAACTACTGATTCATCCACCGGGGTCTTTACTCTCGCGAGCGTGGAAAAAATGTTTTGTTTAGGTCTGAGACTCTCTCAGAGAGAAGTCTATACAGACGAAATGATAAAAGTCTTTTGCGTCAGATTGGAAGAGGTCAGTCGTAAAAAGTTAATTAGGGTCCGCACGGTTAGCAGGCGTGCGCGTGTCGGATAAGTCAGTCGGTAGAAGATAATTGTGAGGAGCAGTGATCTGCTTCATCGGAAAAAAGCCACTCAGGGATTTAGAAAAAGAATTATTTTGAGCGAAGATTACGCTGAAGTGAAAGTGATTTGGACGGTGATCATTCTGTGCCTAGGTTTGGAAGTAGTCAGGGGTAATTACGCGTAACAGACTCGTGACGTGCAGAATGGATATAGTCAATAAACCTAAGAAACTGTGTTAACTCATTCGATTGATAAACTATTGCTTGCATGTTTGATAATCAGTGGCCACCGTCGGCCGCGCTGTACATTCTGGTGACAGCGGACTTGAAGCCGCAAAAGTGAAAGGCTAGGAAACGCCAAAAACGATTGGAGTAGACAGTGAGTGAAAGTTGTGGATTTGGACATATCTTAGAAAGTTTGCTTGTTGGTGGTAACCAGTTTTAATGCCTGAAATAAGTCTCGTCGCGAGGAAACCTTAACCATAAGTGTAGATCCGAGAAAAGCAGAAATTCGACGATTTCTGATCGTGTTAATATTGAATGTGATGAAAAAAAAAATGCGTAAATCGTCTGCGTAATATTGATGTTGAAAACTGAAGAAAACTCGCAAGCCAGTCACGAAAAATGCGATAGCTTAAATGTGGAAAAAGGCAAACACTCAGCAGATCTAATCGATTCAGTGCAAGTTTCTTTGTTCGCAAAACTTTGATAGAGTGCGTCAACGGTCCCGCACAAATACATCGTTTTGCGCTTGATAATAGTTTGGAAAGAGTTTCCAACAGATTTGGCATCACGTGAAGTTGTGCTGTGGAACTAGCGGCGCTCCATGTGCTGTAGAAATAGTGGTCTGCATCATCTCGGCAAGAACGGGCAGAGCAACAATGCAATTCAGGTAAGTGAACCACTTTTACTTTATTTCTTCAATTAGCTACACACCAAAAAAAAACCGAACCGTAATTGACGAAATGATGGAACATTGCCGTGTTCCGTTTAATTTTGCATGAGACATATGCTTTACATGCGCAATGACATGGGGTTACACTTCCTACCATTCAGAACAAACGCTGTATGGGGAGTGGAATTACATGATTTACGAAGTTAAGCGTCATATAAAATTGGAATCAAACGTGGGACTAAGTCATTTTTGATGCTCGTATATGTCAGGGTCAGGAGACGTAAATTTGCACTATTTTCTCTAGGTGTGTATCCAATATTCTCGCTTTTTACCAAATATCTAATAGAATTGAGTCATACCGCTCGGAATCTGGCTAGCAAAAAAAATCGGGCTTTGAGCGAGACAAGCGGAACAATTTGAACTGTCAGTGGGGCTCATGAATTGTGCGCCCGCCGAGATGTTGACCTGTGTCAGTTCAATACAAATAGGATAGGGGTGCTATACGGGGTTTAAAGAAATTATTCAAGCAAATAATCACTAACTCGATGACAAATTTTTTATACTAACACTAACAGACCGATAGAAATGGCGAGTCCAAGCTATCAGGTCAATCTTTTTATTAATATCAACCATCCTTAAGGATATAAGGATCACTGATTAAAGATCCACTGAAAGCGCTACCAGGGTATCATGACCCGGAGCAGCACATTGTAGATGACACGCAAAAGTAGCTGTCCAATTTAATTTATCCATTGCGTCGACGAAAACCGTCGCAAGCAATGCAGTTGTTTTCTAAACAAACGAAACCACGGTCAGACATTGGATGCCGCGTATATGATGCACACAGCACCATAAGTACTGGTGTTTTCCTTTAACGAGTTAATTAATAAACAAAAACGTACGAGCTACGTCTTTGATCGAGACCTGGGAGTAGGTCAAGTTCATGCTATAGCAGCAGCGTTCTGTTTCACGAAAGTAACGTTTTTGTTACGTATGCCTTTGATGTCGCCCGTACATTGGGGGTCACAGAGCAAGCAATCAAGAAACAACAAAAAAATAAACATTTCTTCCACCCACTATATATGAAATTGAGAAATCCAAGAGAAGAGATATACATGCAAAATGAATTTTAGAAATGCTACACCTATCAAGTAGATATGACAGATAGGGTAATCCAATTAAGAAATCGCGTGGTGAAGAAAACTGAAAAGTCTACGAAAATTAAACCAATCGACGAGGCAAAAATAAGGACTACGTCAATATCAAACCAAAAAGGCGATAGAGTAATCAAGACTACTAGTCATTTAATCAAAAAACCAAAAGAATTAACGAGAAACCGACTTTGTAAGTGACACGCAAAACGTTCCCAACGTTTCATTCAATATGAAAACCGTCTCGCACAAAAAAGCATATAATGCAACCCGACCTCCTGGCATAAAGCCGGAGGGTACTAAGTCGGTCATTCGAAAATACAGAAAGTTCGAAAATTAATAAGAATTAATCATCACCCAATACCAGGGAAACATACATTGTTAGTATCGCTCATAACAAGCCTCTGACGAATGAATTTAAAAATGGGAAAGCACACAGCACGATATGTGTTTGTGTTTGCTTTTATCAAATTAATAAATAAACAGAAGCGTACGAGCTTCGACTGAGTTTCACATTATCAATATAGATTTGAACCCAATCTGGGTACTGCTAGGTACAGTTCACATTCCAAAGTTGCATTGCAGCTGTTTTTTTTTAACACTTTCGAGCGATTCTTACCAATCTCCTACCAGGAGCTTCATAAAAAGCACGACGGCGAAGAGCCATTGGTGGCATGCTATAGGTTGCCATAAAAAGAAACAAAAAAAATTAAAAACAAACCCATGAATTCTTCGCTCCGCTATGCAGCACAGCTGTTTGAATAAACAACGGCAGAACTAACTACATAGCGCAAAACAGTTGGAAGAACGAATTAAATGTCAGGTTCGAGCAAATGCAAGCGTCGAAAATTGAAGGTCAGGTTTCAATAACTTGACCGCGAAAATAATAACTTAAAACCATGTAGGCCATTGGAATACGGTGTTTACCTGTGGGTAAAAACACTGTTATATGCTGACTATATTATGTCACCCGTTGCTTTGCGCAAGGTGACTTATTACTTTATGAATCACGTGCAGTTATGATGTAGTTTATTTAGCCAGCCTTGACCATAGTCAAGCTTACTTTAGAACATCAGGGTGGCTTAATTATGATTAGCATAATATTTGTTATAAGGTTTTGTTCGAAATAATGAATAAATTAATAATATTGAAAAATTTATTAAAAATCGCATGGCAGCAGAGTGTGCTGTGGAACGAAAATATTTCAATAAATATAAAAATATAATAATAAAAGGATTTAATCCAGTTAATATTCCAATTATACTTAATAGCTGGCAACCATATTAAATATTTATTCTATTTTGAAAAGATGGATTACGAGTTTCCGAAGACGGAAGCAATTCAATGCATTCCAGAATTTGATGGATCTACCGATGAGCTAGATGCATTCATCTATCATATAGAACACTTTGAAAAACAAATACCCCAGGGAGTGTCACGAGATGAGTTGATCTACGTGGTACTCTTAAAACTAAGAAAGAATGCAGCAGCCCAAATATTGAAAATTAAAGCCGATACTTGGCCAGCATTAAAAGAAAATTTAATAAAGAAATTTGGTAAACGAGAACGGATAGAAGAGGTAATTTCAAAAATTGAGACCCTTCGACAAAGTCCGAACGAATCGTTTAAAGAGTATAAAATACGGGCTGAAATAATAAAAGACCAAATTGATGTTTATAATGAAGGGACTGGCATCAAGGATATGCCAATGATTATTAGCCTTAGATTACATTTTATCGCGGGTCTGCGAAATGAAGAGTTAAAATTATTTGCGCGTGGACACAGAAGGATGCCACTAGTGCAATTACTGGACTACTTAGAGAAAGTAGATATTGAAAACCAGTGTCTGAAAGAGATAGAAAGCAGGCTGGAATTGTTAGAATTATCGCGTACACGTACTGTTACGCAACAATGTTGGACACCGAAAAGATATATCGGAAATCCAATTCATTATATAGATGAAGGCAAAAATTATGAGCTACCTGAAAGAAATTATCGGCCAGAAATAGGCGAAAGTAATTTCAAATATTCACCGCAGAATTATGCGGAAACTTACTGGTCAGATTTTGATCAAACTACAAAAACTAAAATTTTTAAACAGAATCAGAAGCCCCGAAGGCAAGATTATGATTCTAACATAGGTCACTACCAAGACCAAAATAGCCAATTGGGCGTAAATTGCTTCACGAATGAAAGAAGCATAAATACAAATTTACGGAATTATTACGCAACCAGACAGGGTGCAAATACTAACAGGCAGTTGCCTGCCGAAAGATACAATGGCCACGAAAGGCCCAAGACAAGGCCAGATAACGGCAATAATAAATTGGGAAGAGATACTTCTCAATATGAAAAATTGAATATAGAATGTACTAGGAACAATCAGTTACTAGTAAATATCGCCTCAGTTGCAAGGCCAGATACTAAAGTTAAGTATATGCTTGATACAGGAGCATTCCTTAATGTAATAAGATGGGACACGCTCTCGAAAATTGGAGCCAGACTCATCAATTATAGAGATAAAGTAAATATTACCGGTTTTAATCTGACACAGACAGAAACCATTGGGTCAGTTGAGACCAATTTCATAATTGGGAATTCCGATTATAAAATTAAGTTTTATGTGGTAAAAGACCTATGTGTTCCAGGAATTATTGGAGCAGAATTTTTAAAAGAACACACAGTTTTTATCTCCCAGCATTTGGACTACATCGCACTCAGTAAATCGAATGAGTTCGACAAAAAGTCAAATGGAGATAAGATACAAAATACTGATAATTTTACGTTAAGAGGGGAAAATATTCCGAACAACGCGAATGAAAAGAATCCAACTAAATACGTCGAAGAAAAACGTAATAAGACCCCCGAAGGAAGGGACGCGATTAATAATAGAAACCAAAATAAAATGGTAAGAGATAATGAAATGCCCTCAAATATGTCGCGCAAATGCGAAATTACAGCCGAGAAGGCAAGCCAGACAGAGGCAATTATAAATTATACTGATGCTGGGTCTCAGTACAATATGGAAGAATTAAATAATCAAATTGATACACTTCACAGAAGAAAGTGTATGACTAGTATGGTCCCAGAATACGGATCAGAAAATAGGACAGTTTTAAGTGATTATGGTACAAATAAGAATTACTACAAAAAGAATTACATGAATGAATCCAACGACGAGAGCTTCGTGGATTCCTATTATGAAGAACAAATTTCAGAAAACTTGGATGACAACCAGGACTATTGTCTGGTTGAAAATAAAAAGTACGATCAGTTACGTGGTAATGAACGAACTGAAAAATTATTAGAAATTCTTAATTTGAATCATTTAGAAGGATATAATTTCCAAGCCATGGAATCAATAATGGCTGAATATAGTGATGTGTTCTACCAAAAAGGAGACCATCTAACAACTACAGACGCGGCGGTCCATGAAATAGAGACGACGTCAAACGTGCCGATAAATAAAAGGCAATATAGATTTCCCGAAGCAACGAAAAAGCATATAAATGCAGAAATCGAGGAAATGTTGAAGCAGGGCATTATTAAGCCTAGTAAAAGTCCATGGAACGCACCGGTTTTGTGCGTACCTAAAAAGGACGATGAAAACGGAAATAAAAAGTATAGAATCGTGGTCGACTTTAGAGCATTGAATTTAGTAACGAAACCATTCGTATATCCAATCCCGCTGATCGACGAAATACTCGACAACCTCGGAGGATCAAAATATTTTTCAACATTGGACTTGAAATCTGGATTTTACCAAGTCCCGATCAATCCAAAAGATGCGGCTAAAACAGCCTTTTCCACCCCAAAAGGGCATTTTGAATTCACAAGAATGCCTATGGGCCTTAGAAATAGTCCATCAACATTTCAGAAGTTGATGAACACAATATTATATGAAATTGAAAATGTGAAAGCTATCGTTTACCTAGACGATATTATCATTTACGGGTCGACCATTGAGGAACACAATGAAAACCTCATAAAAGTTTTGAAAGCTATGCGCCGACACAATTTGAAAATTGAGGCAGGAAAATGCCAAATCTTAAGAACCGAAATTAAATATCTCGGACATGCAATTGATTCAGAAGGCATTCGGCCGACGGAAGATAATATAAAGGCCATCAAAGAAATGACTGTGCCAAAAACAGTTAAAGGAGTCCGTTCTTTTTAGGAACGGTTAATTTTTATGGTAAATTCATACCACAAATAGCAGAAAAACGTAAACCATTGAACGATCTGCTAAAGAAAAATGTAAAATTTAGTTGGACTAATGAATGTCAGAAAGCATTCGAAGAATTGAAAGATTTTTTAACTTCAGATACTCTGTTGGTAAGACCGAACTACAAAGATACGTTTGTGATCACAACAGATGCAAGCGAGTATGCCATTGGTGCAGTACTCTCTAATGAAAAGTCCACCGATAGACCCATAGCCTATGCGAGCAGAGGTCTAGTCGGTGCAGAAAGAAGGTACCATACGATAGAAAAAGAATTACTTGCAATCGTATGGTCAGTAAACAGGTTTAAACACTTTATATACAACCAACAATTTATTGTCTATACGGATCATAGACCATTGATCTCGATATGGCATTTAAAAGAGACTTCCCCGACTCTTACTAGACTTCGCCTAAAATTACAAGGGTTAGAAATGGATATTCGCTACAAACAAGGCAAGGACAATGTTGTAGCCGATTTTTTATCAAGACTTCATCCGGAAACCGATAAGGATGAAATTACTCACACTGTCGCTGTAGTTACTCGACAGCAAAAGCGGCAACAGCAGCAAGAAGATAAAGAACTTGCGAGGCGGACAGACGCAGAGAACAAAACCCCAACACAAATTACGGATCAAACGGGAAGATTTGGTCTTTTCAAGAATAAACAGATATCCGAGTGGAATCCGCACATGGATGGTTTAGAGAATATCGATTTCGAATGGGACGAGAAGAGTGATGTTGAAAGATTGATCTCACATCAAGACTTCCAGAATGATCTAGCCCAAGGACGTATTGATTTTAAATTATTAAAATTTTCGAAGAGCAAGATCGAAGAAAGACAAACAGACGCCACATTCGTGATTGTCAACAGTAAATCAGCCTATAAAGAGCTAAGCGAATTGGTCGACCTACCTCATGGGTTGAAAGATTATTTGAACGGTAGAGTATTTGCGATACCCAACCGAAAAATATGGGGAATGATATTAAACGGGTCGAGCCGATCAAGAGCCGACACAAGAGTATTTTTTGAAGGGTTAGTTGACGCGTTTGCAAACTGTCCCGAACATATGAAAGGAGATAAGAACATTCAAATTATCTCTTACAGAAATATACAAACTACACTGGAAACAAATATTTTAAGATTCATTGCAGGAAAATTCAATAAGGTGTTCACTCTATATGCACCAGAGAAAGAGCGAATGCACGTACCAGTAGAAGAGAGAGAAACTGTTCTTAAAGAGTTTCATGACTCTCCGCTGGCCGGACATGTCGGAAGTAAAAGAATGTTAAAACGTATAAGCCCACTATTCGAGTGGAAAAACATGCGTAGAGACGTAGAAAACTACGTCAAACAATGTGACTCGTGCCAAAAGAATAAAATTGGTAGGTCCAACAAGATTCCGATGAAAATTACAACTACTTCCATTGCACCTTTCGAAAAATTGTACATGGATATTGTAGTATTACCCGAATCAGATTGGGGAAATAAATACGGTCTAGTCATGCAAGACGACCTAACTAGATTTTTAACAGTAGCACCGATGGAGAACCAGGAAAGTTCGACGGTTGCCCAAACTTTTGTAGAAAACTACATCTGTAAATTTGGAACTCCCTTGGAGTTAGTTACAGACAATGGAACAAATTTTGTAAGTTCCTTAATGAAAAATGTATGTAAGATTTTAAAAATAAAGAAAATCACCACAAGTACCTACCACCCACAAGCTAATTTGGTGGAAAGGTCCAATAGAGAATTAAAAATCTATCTAAGGCAGTACGTTGGAAAGGATCCGAGAACTTGGGATCAACACTTGCCTTTCTTTACGTTTGAATATAATACAACGTTAAATTCATCGACTGGTTACACACCATTCGAATTACTATATGGTCAACGCGCAAACATCCCGAACTCAGTATACAAATGGTACAGTGATGGCGTATATTATGAAGATTATGTGAATGAGATGCGGTCTACATTCAAGCGCATACATACTCAAGCGCGCGAAAATTTGATTTTATCGAAACAAAAAAGAAAAGAAATATACGATAAAAACACAAACGTATGGCAACCCATGTGGGGCGAATTGGTGTTAGTTAAAGCCAACCCCATAGGTGTAGGACAGAAATTGCAAAATCTATGGAGAGGACCATACGAAGTGGTCGAACTGCCAAGTGAGCAAACAGCCATAATTAAAAACGGAAATAGACTTGAGAAAGTACATGTCAACCGATTAAAAAGGTATATGGACTGAGCTCTAATAAAAAAAAATGTACATAGTTGTAAATACATATGTACATATTCACCTTATTAAACTATTCTACATATAAACACAAGTAGCTATTAAATCAATATGTATATACTAGCCAGCATTGTGTATACTGAAATAGGAACAAAGAATAAATATGTGTACGAACAACACAACGAAGAACAAATAAATAACGGAATGCAAACTGAAGGGCAAAGTATAATACGAGGACATAATGTTTAATTTAAAAAAAGGGTTTATGTCAAAAAAAAAAAAAAAATCAAAAGTTTAAAATAAAATAAGCAGTGTCTGTCGATAAAAAGCAATTTAAAATGGTAGAAAATATAAAGCCGGAAAGTGGGAAATTTTTTTTTTATTAACGAGTCAAGTAGACTGTCGTATAAAATATGGGATATAATAGAAACACGAAAAAGATGCAATCGAAGGAAAGGTTGCGAATAAAAGTAATATAAATTTTGCAAGGTTGTTTGCAAGTGTAACACAGGAAAAAGTGCAATCAAAAGGAAGGTTGCAAAATATTGACAATGAATACAAGAGATGGTCAGAGTCCAAGAAACCTGAACCAAACTAAGGCAAAAATACAGAAGGGCCTGAGTCAGCAAACCAGAGCCAAAATAAAAGTCAAGAGCCAAAAAGCCAGAGTCAAAGGACCTGAGTCGAGTGCAATTTATAAAGTAAAAATAAAAGAAGGCCTGAGTCAGTGAACCAGAGCCAAAATAAGAGTAGCGCCAAAAGCCAGAGTCAAAGGACCAGAGCTAGAGCCAAAATCATAGGGTGTCTCACGTATTTTCTAAATCGGATCGTGTAAGCTATACTACGATTTGAAACTCCAGAGTTGACAATACCGAAGAATCGAGATTAGAAGCACAAGAATGAATGGACAAGGGGAGGTAGGACTCCTGAGAATGACAAGGGTGACTGAACACAAGGAAACCTACGCCGGTATGCATGATAAATGAGTGAAGTATGAACGAGTGTTAAAATTTCAGATAGGACGAAAAGGTTGACAAACGAGACCGAATTAAGTAAGGGCGAAAAGGGTGAAGAACAGGAATACGAGACAAAGACGAAGGGAATAATCATTAGGAGATCTTAGCGGTGAAAACAAGGGAAAAAGTTTCATAATTAAAGAAAAGTGTTAATGGACACTACAATATATAGGTGATGAAAGCGTCACGAAAAACGTGAAAGTGGGAGTAGAAGACATTATCGAACAATTTATAAAGAGACGTGTAACGAACACGCTCAGAAGATTACATTTTACCAAAGAGACGCGACATGAATCCGTCCAAGGTACTGATTAAAACATAAATACACATAATGAAAGGCAGATGAGTAGTAATGGCGAGTAAAACGCCCAGATGAGAAATATTTTATGAAAAGGGCAAATATGCCAAAAACAAAAAAGTTATCAACAAGTTGCAGTAGAGACAGACACTGCAGAAGAATTTCATTTTCAATTTCATAAGAGTCGCAAATGAGCGTTATTTTTTTTCTATCTTTCTAAATATTATTAGGAAAATTTCGATTTGGTTTCACAAGTTGCGCATCAGTCCACCTTGGCTATTGTAATTTTCAGGTTCTCTCTAGGATGGATGTAGTTGATTATGGTAAGTAAGTTGTCAGAGTACTTTTCCTTCATAACCGCATGGTTACAAATACCATGTATCTTTTCGGGAATTTAAGTTTTTATTTACAGGTACCCTCCTGGGTAACCTCAATTGGATAGGGGGAGATGTCGAAGCAACAAATACACAATAGCCACAATAGACAGGAAGGAAGATAACGAAGTATTCCCGCAAAAATACTTACCTCGCTTCGACAAATGTTGTCGACACAAAACATTTTTGAAAAAAAAATTTTAAGAAAAAAAATGCATTATGAAAAAAAAATTATTATGAAAAAAAAAACACAATTACAAAAAAAAGACACAACTCGAGGAACACACAAAAAAATATATTATCCATCTCGAGCTTAAAACAATATCACAAAAAAGAAATTTACTAAAAACGAGCACAATAGGCAAAAGAACTCGAAATTATTAAAATGAGCAAAGTAGCAAAAGATCTCGAAAAAAAAACAAAAAAAGAAAAAAAAACACATCTGGGCAAAAAAAGAAGGAATTGGGGGAAATATACTAACCACTAACACTCTTTTTCTTTTGCAAAGAATCACCGACAAAAATAAATTAGAAGATTAGGAAGATTGCCAATCGAGTCGGTTTTCATTTTAAAACAAACTATAAACAAAAGTAATTTCACATATGACAAATTTTGAAGATTAAAGCAAATGATTGAAAACAAACACAAATTGAAATAATTAAATAGATATAGTAAATTACAGGTTGAGAATGAAGGTAACACAAAAAAAAATTAGTTTGTTTATATTTTTAATACAATAATAATCTATAGCAGCCAAATTATCAAAACCGTACAACAAATAAGCAAATAACGTATATTGACAAAAATAATAATAACTACTAAACATAGGAGATTTTGTATAAAGTGGAAGCAGAAGTCCAGAGAAGTGTGTGCCCTGTGGAGAAGGTAGTCACGAGCACTACCCACCGCGTTCGACAAGGATGGATTAAGGTAGCTTTGTTAGACTACCCACCGCGTTCGACAAGGATGGATTAAGGTAGCTTTGTTAGACTACCCAACGCGTTCGATAAGGATGGAACCAGTCGAAGGTGGTGACGGGAACGATTGAGGGGCGCCACAGAAGACAACAAGAACAAGAAACGGAAAGCCGCTACGCTACTGGAAGTAAGAAGAAGACATAGGGAGTGAAGTCGGTACAGCCAATACCCGGCTCACTCCAAAACACGAGAAAAAAAGGCCACAGCCGGGACATCACAACCCGACTACGGTCATATAATTAACTACAAAGTACTTCGGTCGGAACATTACACTCTGACCGATGATACAAGAACAAGAAGTATGCCGCACAGTCGACACACTACAATTCGACTGATGCTTGGCCAACACATATATATTGCCCCAGTCGGAACTACCATAACGTCCGACTGCGGTGAATTACCGAACGAAGACACGACTGGAGAAAATCAAAAGCCCAGTCAGCCGCTCCAATAATGAGGCACTATACGCAGTCGGAATTACCAAAACCGACTTTGCGCCGAAAGACAGCCACCGTCATGTTAGACACTGGTGGTTGGACATCCCGAAGCAAGGCGAATGGAGGGCACAGTCAGAAACACCAAACTCTGACTGGTGCGAATATAAACGAAACTAGGAGGGTGCAGGACCAGAGGAGGTGCCCCGAGATCAAAGTCCCGAAAACCATTATCGACCCGAGAGGAAGCAGCCAGGCAGCACACTGGTGAAAACACCGGTATAAGCATTGGACGAGCCGCGAGAAGGACAGCAGGGGTGCACACTAGGACCATCGTAAAGTTAGGATGTTAAGAAAATGTCAAATAATGATAGAAAATTGTAAATATTTGGTTTTGACAAAAGTAATAACAAATATGATTTTTGTAATGGCAATCTTAGGAGTTAGGACACAAAAGACTTTTTGACATAAATTTTTCTAATAACCCGCGCAATCGTCTTGATGGTGCGTCTCTCCGAGGCAACATCAAGCTCAGTAAGTAAGGGGGCATGCAGCGCCCATAGTTTTCGGCCAGCATCAACCTTGGAAAATTTCTCCAAGTGGTGCACCATGGAAGCTAATTTCCTGGGTTACATCACCAGCTACAGCCTTAAGCTAAGCTGATATTTTGATGCACTCGCGCTTTCCAAGCCATATGCTTACGGAAAAGAATAAACACTTTGTTTAATTAAACACAGTTTGTTGCTGCCAGCAGCAGACGGCGACGCTATTATAGAAAGTAAAGGCTTCCGAGTATGAGTCATAGTGAACTACTGATTCATCCACCGGGGTCTTTACTCTCGCGAGCGTGGAAAAAATGTTTTGTTTAGGTCTGAGACTCTCTCAGAGAGAAGTCTACACAGACGAAATGATAAAAGTCTTTTGCGTCAGATTGGAAGAGGTCAGTCGTAAAAAGTTAATTAGGGTCCGCACGGTTAGCAGGCGTGCGCGTGTCGGATAAGTCAGTCGGTAGAAGATAATTGTGAGGAGCAGTGATCTGCTTCATCGGAAAAAAGCCACTCAGGGATTTAGAAAAAGAATTATTTTGAGCGAAGATTACGCTGAAGTGAAAGTGATTTGGACGGTGATCATTCTGTGCCTAGGTTTGGAAGTAGTCAGGGGTAATTACGCGTAACAGACTCGTGACGTGCAGAATGGATATAGTCAATAAACCTAAGAAACTGTGTTAACTCATTCGATTGATAAACTATTGCTTGCATGTTTGATAATCAGTGGCCACCGTCGGCCGCGCTGTACAAATGTTAATGAATTCAATCAATTTATTGACTCACAACCGATAGTTTTATTTATTGAGCTCAATCCATAATTTTATTTAAAATAAAAATCTTTCACGAGTCGAATCAAAATTCACGCAGAACGCTTCTGCATAACATTTTATCGCGAGATCCTATTTTTTACATTTTCCTTTGTTTTGCCTCCTTTCTGCGAATAGCAACGTTGGCGTCGGTTGGAAGAAGTTACCAAATATAGACACTCGCTGTAAACCGAAACGATAAGTTTCCATTTCCCAACCTGTTTACCAACCGCCGGTGCGGTGTCGTGTTATGATGACGGTTAGTAAATTGCTTATACCCACGCCCGGTGCTGATAGTCTAACAACATAAAATCATGTATTGGACATTTTACAATGATTCTCCTTAACCTTGCAAAGCCACAGAGTTGGCAGCAGAGGGTTAAGTTGTTTGGAAGAGATGACAGTTAATATATGTTAACTAAAAATATAAAATTGTTCTATAAATTGCAAAGTTATTGCCGCGTTGACCTGAAAATTTGTCATTTCATTCATAATGGAACAATCATTGAAATTATGTCAATTTATGCTTTGTAAGATTTGAAATAACTTCGAAGTGTGGTCACGACACCCCTGTTATGTCATATACATTATCAACCCATCTTTTCATCATTCGTTTTGGTGTAGCTTTCGCTTAGTGGCACAGTTGCGACATTCACTGATTTTCTTGGAAGGATTTGCAAAAACCTTCGAGTTTGTAGATTAGAAAAACATTTTATTATGATTCACTGGTAGAAGTACAGAATTAACAAGCGCAAACTTAGTACTAGTTAATAAAAGAAACTTTCTAATTAAATTCTTTTTCCATTTTGCATTCGTCCTAATAAGGACGGTTTGTAGATAACTATGTTGATACAAGACGAGAATCTTTTGAAACAATTCAAACCTTGCCGACGATTGTTTTTAATGCGTACATACATCTTTCCCCTTTCGCAGCTCACTCCGAATGAGTACGCTTCGCATCAAGGCGTTCCTATTTATTGACTTTACAATGCAGATGGAAGGCCATCCTTTTGTTCGACAAATGAAAATATTTTCATCATTCGTTTTGGTGTAGCTTTCGCTTAGTGGCAGAGTTGCCACATTCACTGATTTTCTTGGAAGGATTTGCAAAAACCTTCGAGTTTGTAGATTAGAAAAACATTTTATTATGATTCACTGGTAAAAGTACAGAATAACAAGCGCAAACCTAGTACTAGTTAATAAAAGAAACTTTCTAATTAAATTCTTTTTCCATTTTGCATTCGTCCTAATAAGGACGGTTTGTAGATAACTATGTTGATACAAGACGAGAATCGTTTGAAACAATTCAAACCTTGCCGACGATTGTTTTTACTGCGTACATACATCTTTCCCCTATCGCAGCTCACACCGAATGAGTACGCTTTGTAGCCTTCGATATTTTGGTGGCAATTTTAGTGGAAGTTACTACCGCCTTTTCAGTGACTGCATTTCTTAGCCTTTGGCGTTTTGGCCTTCTCACTGCCACCAACGTTTTTCTTCTCTCCGGTGGTAGCCGATTTGATTGGTCGTCCGATGCAGCTTCTCATGACCACGCACGTCTGTTATGCACTGCGTCTTACACACGTTTGGCTTTGAGAAAAGCTGCGACACTCTTATTTATAGGTTTTATCATTAATGTTGATTCTCATTTAAAGTAGTTTTTGAACTATTTAAACAAATTTTATATAGCAAACAACGTATCGGTAGCAAGCGTTGAACGTTTTCCTTCCGATTTATGAAACAAGATTGGCAATCCGTTTAGTAGAAGAAAAGTTATTAAGGATCAAAATGTACGTAACGCTTTCGCTAATATGCTTTCTCGCTCGTTCTCGTGGCGTGCATGAGCCTTTCCTTTTCGTCCGGCTTCTAATGGCTTAACCAAAACTAATATGCCGGCTTTCCCCCACCAACTGCTCTCGTCAAGCAACCCAATACGAATAATCATAGGAACAAGCATGTAGTGGACCTATATATATAAACTTTTCATTATTTTATTGTTCATTTGCTGCACTATTTTGTCGGCTCTGTGTGGAATGGGCTGAAAATTTTCACTTTTCCGATTCGTTTTCGAAAGATTTTTCAAAACACTATTTTTCCGTTTATAATGAATGTCCTACATATTCCAAAATTTAATACAACATTGGTACAAATATTTTCGACAAAATGCCGAAGAAATTGATTAAATCCATTCAGTACAACAAAAGATATAAGCGTTCAAAATCTTACATCATTTTTCTTCCGAAATTTTGAAAAGGGGACCCCATATTGAAAGGTAAGTCGTTAGTCACGACAAAAAATGGCTGAAACATCTGCCACTGTTTAAATAGACCTTTCTCGTCAGACCTAACCCCCCTTTTGCTTATTTTTTATCGAAAGATTTCCTATTTTGATGAACATTCCCGTTAAAATGAGGTTTTTAGGACCTTTCCTGGCTTTTTATGATATTTTAAAAATTGCAAAATGCAAGAATGTTGAATTTTTTTTACCAGATCAAGAATGGTGAGACGCGAAATATACGTTTCGGCAGCACTGTTTTGTATATTTTCGATAATTTTACAGGTAACACTGTAAATGAAGTGGTGAGTCGCGATACCACATTCATTTTTAGCATTCATTAACTGCGGGTAAACCTCGCTGTCAAATTGGATTTTTTGTCAACAACGCCATTGCCGACGATTACCGCAACCGGACGTAAAACCAGCTATGTAGCCTTTCCCGACACAGAGCAGTTGATTGATGATGCTGCAAAGAACCAGGTTACGATGAACCTACGAAACACTGTACAACGCTATCAGGGACAGTGTTCGAAATCCGGTGATTACCTTCTCAACCTATTGCAAAGATTTGATTTTGACATTCGAGGTTTCTATCTTAACCATTGATGAAGGAGCGTTGTTCGAAGTGCATTCTGCTGCCGGACTCTACGATTACCAGTAGTTTCACATTGAAAGATGTTTCGCTACTCCCAAGCTTAATTATCTACTGATTCCCCGTGCAACTTTAGCTCGACCAGATCGATAACGGAGTAGCAGCCAGGGGTGGTCACACAAGCTCAAGGTATGCAAGAGCCAAGAACGCATTATCATCAAGCACTAAGGCTACAATCGGCATCTACGTTGATAGATAAAAACTACTACTACGACTGCTAAAATGGACAAGAGTTCAACCAGGATATTGTCCTGGTTCGAGGCTTAATTCGAATTCCAAAGGTCAAATCGTTTCTTCAGAATTTTATCTATGGAAAATCGCTAAACTCGTCGAACGACCCAGATGAAACTGTAGTTTAAGGCGCGACCCAGATTAAACTGTAGTTTATAGCTTGTAGACGTGGCTAAACTTTTGCTAAAAGTCGAAACCGCGACAGGTATGATTATTAAGCTAATCGAATGGAATAGTCGAACCCCATGTGAACAGACTCAGACGTTCACAACCAATTCGGTCAACGAGCCAGGAGTGTCAACTCATCTGTCGGGAATCCCAACTACGGTGTTCCACAGATTGAGTTTAAATTCGCTTTAGACGCCAATGGAGTTCTGAACGAGTCAGCTAAGACTACCACTGAGAGTATCATACGGCAAGGAGAAGAACATCACAATTAAAAATGATAAAGGTTGACTCAGTCAGGCTAATATAGATATATTGTTGTCCGTGGCTGAGAAGTTTCGTGGGGAAGCTGTAAAACAGCGAAAACCAGTCACCTCCAGTAATCAGCTAAAAGGTTGTTTCTAATCGGAGTCAGTCGACAAAAAACTGGGCGAGACGGTCAAAGGCACCTTTTGAAACCATTCCGACGACTCACTCCGCAGGCTGAATGAAAATGCGATTATAAATAAGTTTAAATACGGCAAACATTTTATTTTTTGCTTTTGTTTAAATAATCTGTTCTAAAATGGATTGCAATTACGATTCAACGAAAATTGTATTAGTAACTCCTTAATGTAATATTCTGCCAGTTTATGCCAACAGTGTGAAAAATTTCGCGCCCTTCGTTGTGCATCAGTGCGAGCAAAAAAACAACGATCATTTTTGTTTCGCGCGCATTCGAGAGATTGCCATAAGGGCCCCTTACACGAGGCGCTAGTACTGTCATTACTGAGCAATAATGCCACTTAAAGATCGTGTAACGCTAGTGATGACGGAATTCCCGTACAATTTGTAATGTCATTACTTAGTAATGACAATTTTATTACGCGTGTAAGGGCCCCTATAAAGCAACAACTCGACAAAATAAAAAAATTCTCGGGTTATTCCAAATCCTATTGGCTTATATGCACTTTCATGATCCGTGTTGTGTTAATTCCAGCACCCTTAGCTACGCTGTTTTCGCAGCAGTGATCCGACAAATCTAAATCCAACCCTCCCGCAACTTGACGTTTAGCCTAAGTTGCTTGAAACCACCGTGTTTCGAATGATGTCGCCACCATAGAACGTCGTCCACTAATTGTGATACTGTAAATTTCTCTGCGAGAAAATAATTTCGTGACGTCTTTTACGAACTTGTTTTCTTTATTTACATTCGGAAGAGATAATCAAGATGATCATTTCAAAACAGCGTAATAATTTAAGATAAATACAAACAAGTTAAGGATAGGGTTGCCACCGCTCCGGGTTTGACCCGGAGACTCCGGTTTTCTGGAGCGATCTCCGGGTTTTACATCAATTTCTCCGCGTTTGGTGAGAAGAAGCATAGTATCAATTTTTTTGGAATTAATTGATTCCTTACAAAATATTTAAAAAGTCATAGTTAACTATTACTCTGGCTCAGAATTATTTTTCCCAACTAACCCTTCGTTTCAAGGTGGTGAAGATGAGTTCACCAAATATTGCTGATTTGTTTCACTAAGTAATGAAAATGAAAAACAAATAATTTTTACCACAATTTAAGGTAAGTAATATTTCGCTATAGGCTACAATTGAAATGTTGCATGCTACTAAGTCGCTTAAAATGGTGTAAATTGCTGCAAATTTTACCTAACCACTTCACTGTTCATGTGACTTATCGTCCACAGTGAGAGTAGCTGGTGCTTTTGTATTGTTGACACTTAGGCGGGGAAGTGAAATACTACACCAGATTAAACCGATAAAACCATTTTTAAACGTTAAAAATTTACAGCTTTACTTTAACGTAGTTATAAAAAGCGATTAAAGTGCTCTTAAATGCCGAGCAATCGCTTTGGTTCCAATTTCTGTCTCGTTCCACTCAAAATTCACCACCCCCCCCCCCCCCCCCCAGGTCAGTGAAAATCTCCGGGTCAAAGCATCTCCAAAGGTGGCAACCCTAGTTAAGGATTACAAATTGTGCCGAATGTAAAATATAAAATGCTTGATTTGATTTGAGTGCGCTTCTAGTGTGAACTTTTTCCTCTCCCATTGCCCTTGAAATATCTTTCGCATATGACAATTCTCGAAAGTTTGTCGTTAATCTTTAAACATATTTAGTTTTGTGATTATCATTTTTCACTTCGCATTTAATAAAGGCAGGATTGACTTCGACTGTTTATTTCTGACAGTATAGCATCTAACTGATAGGTGCTGCGACATGTACGGTTAGGGTTGCCACCCCTCCGGGTTTGACCCGGAGACTCCGGTTTTCTGGAGCGATCTCCGGGTTTTACATCAATTTCTCCGCGTTTGGTGAGAAGAAGCATAGTATCAATTTTTTTGGAATTAATTGATTCCTTACAAAATATTTAAAAAGTCATAGTTAACTATTACTCTGGTTCAGAATTATTTTTCCCAACTAACCCTTCGTTTCAAGGTGGTGAAGATGAGTTCACCAAATATTGCTGATTTGTTTCACTAAGTAATGAAAATGAAAAACAAATAATGTTTACCACAATTTAAGGTAAGTAATATTTCGCTATAGGCTACAATTGAAATGTTGCATGCTACTAAGTCGCTTAAAATGGTGTAAATTGCTGCAAATTTTACCTAACCACTTCACTGTTAGTAGTGCTTATCACCAGCTGCACCAAGGTATGGCAGATTTTTTCTAATCCAACTGACTAAGTCAACATCAAACGAGTTCTTCCGGTATTGTTGCTACTCCTGCAACGACCCTTGTGTGTTGAGTAGGGGTTGCCCCTGTTTTGCCCTTTTGTTGCGACCTGTGGTAATGAATAACCGACACCACATAGTGCTTCCCATGTGATGCCGCAGCCCTGCCTCCTTTTCCTGTTAGTTGTGCTCATGCGACTTATCGTCCACAGTGAGAGTAGCTGGTGCTTTTGTATTGTTGACACTTAGGCGGGGAAGTGAAATACTACACCAGATTAAACCGATAAAACCATTTTTAAACGTTAAAAATTTACAGCTTTACTTTAACGTAGTTATAAAAAGCGATTAAAGTGCTCTTAAATGCCGAGCAATCGCTTTGGTTCCAATTTCTGTCTCGTTCCACTCAAAATTCACCACACCCCCCCCCCCCCCCAGGTCAGTGAAAATCTCCGGGTCAAAGCATCTCCAAAGGTGGCAACCCTATGTACGGTGCAAAGGTTTCCATGAAGTTCAGAAGTGATGACAGTTAATTTTTTATCGGAGAGGGAGAAAAACAGTATCATTGTGTGTGTTTTTTACATTGCAATACAAATATTACTACCTAATATCTTAAGACTAAATGAAGGTGCTCACTAAATAGTATAAGTGCCGCTTGTTTGTATGCTAATGATTCCAAAAAATCATGAACCATTTTAAATTAATGCATCCGAATAAAGATGCATTTTTATAACAAAACACCACCAAACGCCCAAAAGTCTTCAAAAATGAATTATCGAAAGTAAAAAAAATTGAACAAGAAAATTTTCACTGTGAACAAGTTTACGCTTTTTTAGAAATTATTCTTGAATAAAGATTGATCCGCCATTTTAGACCCACAGACCCAAATAAAGTGGTTTCAACGATTTGTTTAGGAGCTGTCAAGTTGTTCCCCCTCTGTCTAAATCATAATATATGTTCCTGATATTTCAAATGGAGCTGTGCGCTGAAACGTCCGGCCTAGCAATTTCGTCCAGTGGTTGGGCGTCGAATACTTTTTTGTAGCTAACACGGGTAAAGCAGTTAATAAATCAGTCGAGTTAGGATCATTCCTATCGCATTCGACGGAAACCAATGAAGCAAGTTTCTGATCAAATGATCGGAGTTAGTTTACCGGATCGACAGAGGTTTTCGTTTTCGAATTCCCGTATACGACATGACCAATTGTCACTATGTTCGACTGGAAGTGATCCACGTCGATGAAGTGTTTACTACTAAATACTGGCAGGAGCGGGCGTCTTCCACGCGTGATGTGCTGATTGATTTGAGCACCATCGGAGTGCATTTAAGGACGTCTGCGGCTTTGTGACTGATTTCTATCTGGAAATGGAAGACAATGAAAAGAGGAAGATTTTTTAGCTATTGGAAACTAAAATAGTTAATCGAGTTTGTATCGGATAACTATACAATTGATAACTCAAGATCAAAACAATAAAAACACAGGCTACATGTGGATTCATAGTTACATAAAATATAATACATAAGGGAAATGACCCAAAATTACCTATCGATATCATCGTCCAAAAGTCCGTTGCGTGTTCCGAGACCTTTCATTGTTTTCAAATCTTTCGAATCAGGGGTAGTAGACAAGCAGAACACACTTCTAGGTCGACGGTTTGTTATTTGCGCCTGCCTTGAGTCCATTGAATTCTCTTACCGAAAACGGCCCTGAGGTCAAACGTAGATTTGTTGTAAGAATAACAAACATAATAGCTGGCGCTTGGAACCACTTCGAAAGACTCTTTCGATGAGCTGAAATTGTTGCAACCATATTCGAATAGTGGATTCCAACTTACCCTAAAAATTAAATACGAAACTATTTTACCAACTCAAACCTTCATAAAAAGTAAACAAACCTGAGTGCATAAAAAACCGTATAAAACTGATTCAGTGATGGCTCGTACTTTTTTCACACGTCCTGAATAAAATTAATCGCGGTTAAGAAATTTCTTGAAAACAGCTGCGAGATCTTCAATCGTGGAAAGGCTATTAGGCGTTCTGGTAAGAAAAGTTATTTGCGCTTCTCCTGCCTACAGACAAATCCGGGAAACGTCAGGCCGGGCGATATTTTGGTTTTCTCTATTTGCGGGAACGGGAGAGCATTTCTGGAGAAAGTTCTCAATAGGACCTAAGTCACATTGAATTTTTCTTTGATTACTTTCTCTTTCGATTACTACGACGTTCTAAATTACATCACCATAAAACTTTCCACTAATTTTCTAGTACATATCGAAAGCTGGTTTTTACTAGAATGTCATTCAAAAAGTTTAGAGATGAACTGTAGCGACGTGGTTATAAACAGAAGAAAAAGTAAATAAAGAGAATCTCTCGTTACATACGACCTAATGAAAATGTTCCCAATATTTATTCAAATTAAAATAATGTTTTTGACAGGTTTGAATGAACTCGTCCAAATTCCACACTAGCAATTCATCCAAAATGGCGTATAAATATGGGGAAACGAGGCAAGATAGGACATGGGAATAAGGGGTGAAATGGGCATTTCGCATTATTTTTTATTTTTTCAATAGTTAAAGGCCTCAAATCATCGCGGCAATATGTAGAATCGATTCAAGTATTAAAATGGAAGCATATAAAATTTTTGGCAAGAAAGGTCTATTATTCCGAAATAATACTGACTAAATTATAGATAGAGACGAATTAAACTTTTTATCCGCGGAATACGCGGTGACTACTGCCATCTCCGATGGATGATGGTGACACACGGATGTCAAACATGTCGTCAGGAGTTCCCAATAGGTATTTCGTTGGATGAACGATTGTCAACCATAGGCACCGCTAAAAATATCTTCTGGCTATTCGAGTCCGTCATACATGGTAAGTTATTTCCATTATCACAGTTACTGAATCTGATTACTAACGTGTTTATATATTTGCATTTCATATAATGGCACACAAGGCGAATTGGAAATCGATCTGCCCAACCTTGCATCTCGGGGTGGAGAAATAGCTCCAGTATTGTACAGCCCAAGACGTCGTCAACAGTAAATGGATTCTTGCTCTTCAAAAACAGGATTTGTTACACAAATCTGCTTTTTTTCTCGAGAGTGGTTTAACACAATTCTGAGGCACACGATTCAAAGGATATTCTATGTTTAGTTATCGCAATTAAGGATTCAAATAAATTGAAAGAAATTGATATTAAAAGATTTTTCTTTTTTAGAATGCAAATTTATTGAAAATACAATCTATGAACGGCTTCAAGTAATTTTCACGCTTGGTTTCACATATTTGTTACGTTCGGTTGCACATAATTACTGCGTTTAGCTTCATGTATTTGTTATGTCAGGCTTCATGTAATATTTACGTGAATTTCTGTTGCTAATTATCCTTAAAACACCTAACTTTTACCTGATGAATCAGATATTGAATATGATTTTAATTTACCGGAGTATCCGATAGAACTTATATGAAAAGTGCGGTGGATGAGATTCAGATATGTTTTCACGTAGAAGAAACGTGATTTATTTTTTGAGTGGCATGATAAAACTAATGGCGATTTCGCTTGAACCTGAAACTGAGTCAGGTTCTAACCCCAACCGCTGTCAGTTCATACATTTTGACAGCAGTTGGGGTTAGGAACTGACACAGTTTCGCCTCAAACAAAAACCACATAAGTATTATAAGAGCATGTTCAGGAGTGTTTTAGTTCTAGATTCATAATTTTGACAGTTCTATAAAATAAAACTGAAAATTTTAAAACTAGAACTCGCTGTCCCCAGCAGCAGTTTCAGCGGATGTTCTATTCAGTTTAAAATTCATGTCTCGCCATGCCTTCAGCGTTACTGCATTCAAATTCATTTTTACCCAGTCTATCGGGTCTAAGCGTCTGTGCTGAAAACTTTGCATGTATTTAAAACACAGTTAAGCGTGTTTTAAAATCAAAGCAACAAAGAACGGCGTCGTATAGCAGTTTTAAATTTTAAAACAAAGCTGTTCGAAATTATAAAACAAAACGCACTGCTGGGGATGTGAATGTTTCAGTTCCAGTTCTACTTTGAAACTTCTATACAAAATATAACGCTCCTGAACATGCTGAATATACGAGCAGGTCTCATTTGGATTACAACCTTCAACTGATAACTAGTTTTCTTTTAAGCTCTACCGAAAGTAACCCCTATTAGTAGTGACTCGTTTCTCAACCTTATTTGCATGCTTATCCGCCAGTGTACGACAGACGTTATAACTGCAATGATTATATGTTCTTCTGAGGCAAGACGATAAATATGTCGATTATACTGTCGAGAATCAATGTGGCAATTTACTTATCCGACGAACAACGTCTAGAGATCTATTCAACTAGGGTTGCCACCTTTGGAGATGCTTTGACCAGTGTTGCTGAACTCGCAAAAATAACTCTTGTATTTCTCATTCGCGTGTTCTCATTGCGCCCAACACTCGTATCCGTGTGTTCTCCATGCATGCCTTTCTTTCGTTCACTCCCCAGCCGGGTAGAATTTCTGCGAGTGCCAGTCGGCCAAAAGCGACTCAAATTGCACATATTGAAACCCACTCTTTCGTTCGCACCCACCCACTGGTGCTCACTCCTACTGCTGCTACCACTCGTCCGTGCTCCCACTCGCCCATGCTCCCGCTCGACCATGCTCCCACTCGTCCGTACTCCCACTCGTAGCCACTCGCGCTCTTTAACCCACTCGTATCTTCTCGCACTCTTAAGCGCGTTCGCCTTCACTCGCACTCTTGCAGTCGCTAGCGCTCTCGCTCCCACTCGCATTTCGTTCTTCGTTGGTAGACCAATAATGTATGAAAATGAATTTATTCGGATATTTTATGTACAAAGTCTAAGCCGCGGCTGTTTGAAGATCGATTTGCACAATACGTCTGGCTTTCGTCACCGGTACAGCACGTCATGGGAACGTCAAAATTAGTTATATGCAGTTAAATAGAGGTATTCACACACAACATCAACAGCACGGAATGCTTTGACATACGGGAAGTGTGAACGAGAAACGCATTCAACTTATCTTGATGGAACGACGACGTGGCGTTGACGGACATTTACGTTGATGGAAGCTAATGTATCGTCTGCATTGAGGTTGACATGACGCTGGTATAACGGAAAAGGAAAATAAACGCACCCGAATGAAATGCAGTTGCGTTAAAACGTAAATTTAAAAAAAAGTGCAAAATCGCTTGGATTGACACTTTTAAATATGTGGAACCTTAACATGTCAAATATATATAATTCCCCTCAATGCTGCATATATGCACTTGTTAAAATAATTGAATAGTTACTACAAGAGTCAGTCCCATAAAGATAGGAAATCGCAAAGAAAACGGGACAAATATACGATCATGGGTATTACACATTTATGACCATTCCTGGTCAGAGTTAAAAATATTCAAATTCATTGAATGAAAATTGATCATATTCAGCCGAATTCATTTTCAATATTCAGTGACGCAGCTGAATACGTCAAACGAACAAACCGCCCATTCATCCATGCAGATTTTCATTCGTCTTCGATTATTACACGAAGCGACCGTGCAGCAACGAATCAAACGCATCAAAGTAGGCCCTGGCAAATGTAAGCGATGATTATTGTTGTTTCATATGCTTTACCGGCATTTGAAAACATTTTCCTAGATAATTAGTGAGATGAATATATTGTACGATATTCAACTGAATGAATAAGAAGTGATATTTGAATGAATATTTTTTCTATTCACCGCGAGTCGCGTCAGGTTCATTTTCAGCCGCCAAAAATACCTTCGATTATTTTTAACTATGTTCCTGGTACATTTTGCATTAAATGAATCGGATATTCGGATTAAATACAGAATTCTATAGAATATGTATGTAGGAGATCGACTACCGTCATAAAGTGAATTTCTAAACATAAGGACTTAATTTATTGAATATTTCGTGACCAATTCCAATATACACCGTCCTTGTCCTCCAAATTACGACGGAATCAGAGCAAATCTATCAGCTGTAAGAAAAGTACTCTATGCGTTATATATTCTAAAACATTCGTTCACAGTCCTAAATTGATACAACCAGCGGACTATATTAGAAGAAATCTCTAGTGAATGATTTTGCGCACTTTTCACTAACCTGAACTCTGCACTTTAAAAGTGTTAGTAATCAAGCTGCTACTGAAGTTATAGAGATGGTACTCTCATAGACAGGCCAGTCGACATAACCAGTCTATGAGATATTTTTTTTAGTAGAATGTTAAGTGCGTAATACGGTTCGAATCGAGTTTTTATGCCACAAGCAATACTTGCATTGAAATAGTAATTTTTACTTGCTCGTCAACTCCTCACGCTGGCTTTTCCCAGATAACGAATTAACTGGTTTATTTTGCCGATTGTTATTTTCCCGAATGGGTTGTTTTGCCGAATTAAGTATAAAAAGTTATTTCCAATAGCAATTAAATAGTATAAAGGATGATTCAATATTTAAATTTGACAAAAAAACATGGATGTGGGATGATAAATTATAGAATCAATAGTCAAAATGTAAAGAATAGTTAAGGTAATTATTAAAATCAAACTTTAAATGAAAATAGTTTCTCTTTGAGCGTTTTGTTGGAATGCTGAAAATGAAAATTTTGAAAATGCTGAATTTAAATGAAAATTAAAATGCCTAAGGAAATGAAATATCTCTGAATTAATTCCTACTATCGTGTTTTACTTGCTTCTCTTATTCATACACATAATATTAGGTTTAGATCATTTCAACAAGTATATACCAAAGTTTTATAAATCTGTACTAATTGAGATTTGAACATGACTGAACAACATTATTTTCGGTAATACTGATTCTTCTTGACGAAAAAAAGTTTGCACAATACTGTTCAAATAATTACTCACGATAATTTACTATATATAAGTGGGACGCAACTTTATTCCATTTACCATCTTAGTAAAATTGGTAGTAGCAGATTAGTTTTATTTTACTTTTTTCAATAAATTATATTAAATTCGTGTTTCCAATTTTCATTGTTCAAAAAAGAAACTATCCTTAAAATGCTTTAGATTTTATTGCTGGATATCACATACATCCCTTCTACCCAGAAGTGTGTAATATACGCCCTTTACTTCTGCTCAGAAGTGTATAATCGGTACAAAAATGCAAACCCATTAGCCAGCATGGACTTTTATAGAATATGTGGTATTATTTCCTTAACCCTCCGGAAGTCGCACTTATGACCCACTGAACGAGCAACCGCTGTTACTCTAAGACGATTTCGCTAGATTTTCAGAGCAGTGTGCACTCAGTGCACTAGCGCGACTTCCGCAAGGTTAAGGGGTTGCCTGGTGTAGTGGGTAAAAAAACATTATTGTTTTTTTATTCGTTTAATTGTTTAATTGTTTAATTGAACCTCTAGAAAAGCCCAGTGCAATCTCGGTGGCCACACTGATCTTCTTTTGTTCTAAACAACCATGCGTTTCAACGATTTCAGTCTATCGGCAACTTTAATAGCATCTTTCTCGAAACCGCATTTTTAAAATTGCCGACAACTCAAAAACCATTCAACGAATCGACTTAATTTTTTATGAGAATGCATAACATGTGTAATCGATGAACTAAGGGAAAATGGAATACAAAAATCTTCCTCGTTATTTTGAAGAAAAGTGAACGAATTTTATTTTTCGGCTTTTCTTATGCCATTTTCCGAAATTCCAACTGTTCTATATTTTTTTTGGTTCATCGAGTAACTACAAGTCTATGTTTTAAAAATCTTATTGAATTTCCTATTTCAGACAATTGTATCAAGAGTTATCATGTCCTCCGCGGCATTCCTCGACATGGAAATGGTTGAACGTCTTCTCTTCAAACGCTCGTATGTGTGGCTTTGCCTGACTGAAATTTTTTCATTCATAATGAATATATACATAAACCTTAACGAGATGTCCATTGTCACCTTGCCATAAAAATCGTATAACAAAATTACTTTCAGTTTGAGCACTTTATAGTAGACGCCCCTTAAAAGACAAGTTTTTTTAAGACACCGCACTTATAATTTGTTTACATATTTAAAAAAAAATATAAAAAACAATATATTTAATTTGTTCTTTAAATACGACCGGTATAAACCTGTGTAGACAGATAACGTATGTATGCAATGACAATTTAATGCGAACGCGCGCATTGTTAGTTTAGTTAGTTTTTGCTTGCATTGTTCGCTCCTTTACGAGCGTTCCCAGTTGCTAAAAGAGTGTATACGAGCTGTTCTAATAAACAACACAGAGCTGTAAAGAGTGCTTAGCACATGGGAGTGGGTGGCATGCAGTGAAAACTCGCAGCCGAGGAGTCCCATCATGGGAACCCACTCGCCGTTAGAGCTAAAATCTAGCGAGCCGACAAGAGTGCGAGTGACACACGAGCCTATAGCGAAGGCAGATAACTCACATGAATCAAGCATATTTGCCGCTCGTGCTGATCGTCACATATTTGAGAGTTCTTCGAAAACGTGTGTACAGCAGTAGGGAGCATACAGTGTGAGTCTCGCGCTCGCTGGCGAACGAGGAGGGTGTGTTGGCTTCTCGCTCTTTTAGCAACACTGGCTTTGACCCGGAGATTTTCACTGACCTGGTGGGGGGGGGGGGGTGGTGAATTTTGAGTGGAACGAGACAGAAATTGGAACCAAAGCGATTGCTCGGCATTTAAGAGCACTTTAATCGCTTTTTATAACTACGTTAAAGTAAAGCTGTAAATTTTTAACGTTTAAAAATGGTTTTATCGGTTTAATCTGGTGTAGTATTTCACTTCCCCGCCTAAGTGTCAACAATATAAAAGCACCAGCTACTCTCACTGTGGACGATAAGTCGCATGAGCACAACTAACAGGAAAAGGAGGCAGGGCTGCGGCATCACATGGGAAGCACTATGTGGTGTCGGTTATTCATTACCAGAGGTCGCAACAAAAGGGCAAAACAGGGGCAACCCCTACTCAACACACAAGGGTCGTTGCAGGAGTAGCAACAATACCGGAAGAACTCGTTTGATGTTGACCTAGTCAGTTGGATTAGAAAAAATCTGCCATACCTTGGTGCAGCTGGTGATAAGCACTACTAACAGTGAAGTGGTTAGGTTAAATTTGCAGCAATTTACACCATTTTAAGCGACTTAGTAGCATGCAACATTTCAATTGTAGCCTATAGCGAAATATTACTTACCTTAAATTGTGGTAAATATTATTTGTTTTTCATTTTCATTACTTAGTGAAACAAATCAGCAATATTTGGTGAACTCATTTTCACCACCTTGAAACGAAGGGTTAGTTGGGAAAAATAATTCTGAACCAGAGTAATAGTTAACTATGACTTTTTAAATATTTTGTAAGGAATCAATTAATTCCAAAAAAATTGATACTATGTGTCGGGTCGAGCCTAACTCCGACCCTGTTATGCTGTTAACATAGGGGCTGGAAGATGACTGGCAACCCGATATATTCTATAGGCTAGTAGTACAGAGTAACGAACGTGAGTAGACGTATCTGGACAACGGTGAATAAAACGGACTATAAAGTATTCCGATCTGTGTATTTCCTCTATCCAAAATCCTACAATTTGGCGACGAGGATGGGATAAACAGTGTCATTGAGAGTTGAGCTACAATCTTATCGGCAAGTTTAAAGAGTGAACTGTTGCGTACACGTGCAAGAAAAAAATTCGCGCAAGGTTCTGTATAAGTTGTCGAAGGCAAAGTAAGTAAAGAAAGCAAATTAATTATAGCAGTTACTGTGCCTAGAATCCATGAAAGTTTGCATTTTCCCCGTTAAAAACAGTGACAACGAAACATGACGGTGCAAGCAAAAGTTATAGAGAGCAGGCTCATGTATTCGTTGAAGAAAGATTATTCCTATTGGAAACAGTGGCTGCAAGAAAAAAATCGCACCATACACGCATACTTCGACGGAAGTTCTATTGAGACGGGTTTCGTAGCAATACTCAACGAGTGGTAGAAAGTGAAAAAATGTTTGGTGGGTGTGTGTGTTTTGATTGTAAGTCGATGGATTGTATAGAATCAGGAGAGAGAAAAGTACGTTCGGAAAAAAAAATCGAAACAGGTACGCTACGAGTGGTAAGAGTGAGTATGCTAAATCCGTTGCATGTGTCTGTTTCATAATGGAAATACTTAAAACCTACAAATTGTGGTTGATTGTGGCTATGGTACCAGATTTACATACATACATCAATGATGAAAAGGTTGTGAAAATGGTTGTGTACCAAAGTATAGAGAATGGGTTGTGTACCCGAGAAGAGAAAAAGTTCGGGTTATGTACCCAGGTAACGGAAACGAGAGTGGGTTTTGTACCCAAGAAAAAGATTTGAGTTTTGATTGTAGTTGTAATTTAAGTTACGAACGGAGTTTTGTACCCATCGATGCAGAAGTGTAAGGTTGTGTACCGATAGCTAATGAATCGTATTGGTGTTAATATGATTAGCCATTTAGGTTATGAATTAGGGTTATGCACCCACTATGACGTTATGAATTAGAGTTATGTGCCCACGAAGGAACTTATATTCCAAACTAAGTTGTGTGTGGAAGCTTATTGCGAGCTACCAATATAGAAATTGATAAATTAAAGTTGAGACCAGTTGAAGCCATTCAGGCAGCAGCCTTTTCTCTTATTTAGCTTGTTTGAAAACCAGAAGTGAGACGAGCGCTGAAGACCGATCAAACTGGCGGTATTATTCCAGGTTGAGGTTGAAATTTAGCGGCGGATAGAATCGAAAATAGAAGGTAAGCTCATCTGATTATATTATTTACCATGCAGAATACGATATACGTTACCTAAGGTTTGGGGAAAATGCAAATAAAATGGAGTAATATTAACAAAAGGCATATATGCATACTATTGATTTTGTACAATATAAGTTGGATAATTTCGTGCATAGATTGGTGTTTATTTTACTTTTTTTTAACAGCATGAGTGGTTCTAGCCGAATAAAACCATTTGATGTTACTGGGGAAGCAAGTCGTTTACCAACCGAATGGGAGACTTGGAAGTATGATCTTGAATCGTTCTTCGTAGCTCAACGGATCGAAACTCAATACGAGAAGCGTGCACAGTTGGCATACCTTGGAGGACCTAGTCTTCAAGAACATTTGAGACATCTTCCGGGTGTGGACAAAGTGCCTCACATAACAGTAGACCCTCCATATTACGACGTAGCAATCAAATGCCTAAATGACTACTTTGAACCATTGCGTCGCAAGACATTCGAGCGTCATTTATTTCACCAGATTAGTCAAAACGCCGGCGAACGATTCACTGATTTCGTGATGCGCCTTCGAAAGCAGATGGCAAGATGTAGCTATGACCTGACAGTTATCGATGAACTTATCGCTGATCGTATTGTCCAAGGATGCAGCTCTGAAGAATTGCGTGTAAAATTATTACAGAAAGACAGATCATTGGAAGAGATTATTGCCCTGGGAACAATTATGGCAGAGTCATTTCAGCAATCTAGAGACTTGAGCAAGCAATCGATGGTCAAGAAGGATTATCAAGAGGTAAACACGATTCGTCGAACACATTTTCAACGAGTTCCGGACGATTCACGGAGCATGCGACCACAGTATTAGCGAGGCACACAACTACGATTTCGAGGACAGTCGAACGATAAATTTAATTGTTACAGCTGCGGCAAACGAGGTCACATTCAAGGGAGCAACAATTGCCCTGCAAAAGCGACTAAGTGTGCTAAGTGTGGAACTGTTGGTCATTGGGCAAAACGTTGCTACAAACGAGGCCCAACAGTTAGCCGTGGACACGAGGGTTTGACTGAAGAGCCAAAACCGAAATGTATCAGAGCAGTAATGGAAGAATCGGAAAAAGATCAAGCAGGTTATATTTTTTTATGCTATGGCCCGGAACGTCTTTGTTTTCAACGTGGGTGGAGTCGACGTTCCGATGACTATTGACTCGGGTGCGGATGCAAATATCATCAGCCAAGACGTGTGGAACGAATTGAAAGATGCAGGAGTGAAAGTGCATAATATGAACAAGACGATTGATAGGAATCTGATTGCGTATGCGTCAGCAGAACCGATGGAAATTTCTGGAATGTTCGAAGCCGAAATCTCTACCGGAGGGAACAAAGATGTTGCTAGCTTCTATGTTGTCAAAAACGGTCAGCAATGCTTGCTAGGGAACAGAACAGCAAAAAAACTGAAGGTTCTTAAAGTGGGATTTGATGTTGGAAGGATTGAGGCGAATGACCAAAAAGTGAATCCGTTTCCCAAGTTTCGGAAGGTGGTTGTGGAAATTCCAATAAACGCCAATGTACAACCAGTACAGCAACCTTATAGAAGACCACCCATAGCGCTAGAGCAGAAGATCGAGGAGAAATTGCATTCGCTTCTTAAGCAGGATATTATCGAGCGTGTAAACGGTCCCTCTCCTTGGGTATCTCCAATGGTACCGGTGATGAAAGATTCGGGAGAAATACGACTTTGCATCGATATGCGACAGGCAAATAAGGCTGTTTTGCGTGAGACTCACCCATTACCCCTGGTGGATGAATTGCTGAGCTCGCTGAACGGTGCAGTGCGATTTTTCAAGATTGGTATTAAAGACGCTTACTACCAGTTGGAAATCTCCGAGAAATCCAGACCCATAACTACTTTTATCACAAAACATGGTCTATTCAGGTAGATGAATTATGAGAAACCGTTTATTACAAATAAAATACATTACCTTTTGCTTATAACTAAATATAGGTTTTTGTTTTCTCGTTTCACCATTTTCAACATAAAAATTAAATTAATAGTTACAAGCGTTTAATGTTCGGGATAAGCTGTGCACCGGAGGTATTCCAGAAGGTTATGGAATCTGTTGTTGCTGGATTATCCGGCCTTATTGTGTACCTTGACGACGTGGTTGTACATGGAAAAACCCAGAATGAACACGACGAGCGATTGAATGATGTATTGCAAAGGTTATCCGAGTACGGAGTGCTTTTGAACGATAAGAAGTGTCTTTATAATGTCCAGTCGTTAGAGTTTCTTGGACACGAACTTTCTGTAGATGGAGTTAGGCCTACTGAAAGTAGAATTGATGCAGTTCAGCGGTTTAGAGAGCCACAAAATAGTTCGGAGCTGCGAAGTTTTCTAGGGTTAGTCTGCTACGTGGGGCGATTTATCCCTGACCTTGCTACTAGAACAGATTCGTTGAGACAACTGCTTCGCTCTGGAGTTCAATTTAGGTGGACTGAAAAAGAGAAAACAGACTTCGAAAGACTGAAGGCAGCTATCTGCAATATCGAAAACCTTGGATTTTTCAACCCATTTTATCGTACTAAACTAATCGCGGATGCCAGTCCAACTGGTCTTGGGGCGGTTTTACTCCAGGAAGACGTACGCAGGAGAACCAGGGTTATAGCTTACGCCAGTAAATCCTTAACGGATATCGAAAAGAAATACTTCCAGACGGAACGGGAAGCTCTATCTCTTGTATGGAGTGTGGAAAAGTTTAAACTTTATCTTCAAGGAACTAAGTTTACCTCATTGACAGATTGCAAGGCCTTGCAGTTCTTGTTCAACCCGAGATCACGACCATGTGCGCGTATAGAGCGTTGGGTTCTTAAATTACAAGCGTACAACTACGTCATCGAGCATATACCAGGCACAGCAAATATTGCAGATGTTCTCTCACGACTAGCTGTGAAACCAGCAGAACAATTCGACGATAACACTCAAGAGTATATTCAAAGCGTTGTTGAACAAGGTGTGCCAGGAGCGTTGACGGTTAACGAAATCGCTGAGAAAACTGAGAGTGATGATACCATTCAAAAAGTTATTAAGGCTCTCGATTCAGGATCAACTGAGGATTTACCAAAGGAATATAAACCATACGCTACGGAATTATGCCAAGTAGATGGAATACTTCTAAGAGGAAATCGTTTGATTATTCCCTCATCTCTAAGAGACCATGTGATTGAACTTGCTCATGAAGCTCATCCAGGTATCGGGGCAATGAAACGCCGTCTCCGTCAAAAAATGTGGTGGCCTTTAATAGACAAAGCAGCTGAGGGATGTGTGAGGCGATGCAAACAGTGCACATTAGTGTCAACACTTGGGGCTCCCGCCTATGATAAGATCTAAAATGCCTACAAAACCTTGGACAGATATAGCTGTAGATTTCATGGGACCCTTGCCATCGGGACACAACCTTCTGGTCATCGTAGATTATTTTAGTAGATCCACCGAAGCAGTGGTGATGAAACAAATTACTGCTAAACAAACTATTCAGGCACTACACGAGACCTTTTTCGGTTTGGTATACCGGAAACAATGAAGTCAGATAACGGGCCTCAATTTATAAGCGAGGAGTTAACACACTATTGTCGAGAGTACGGTATCCAACTTAGACGAACGACACCGTATTGGCCACAAGCCAATGGTGAGGTGGAACGGGCAAACAAGACGATACTCAAAAACCTTAAAATAAGTCAAGATTCAAGTAGGTTGGACTGGACTTGGGAATTACGAACATTTCTCTTGATGTACAACTCTACTCCTCACGCAACAACTGGTGTGGCACCATCTCTTCTCATGTTTGGACGAATCTTACGAGACAAGCTTCCAAGTATTGAAAACCAGAAAATTCGCATAGATGAAGAGGAAATTCGTGATAGGGATTGGGCGAAGAAATTACACGATGCAGAATACAGCGATACTCGCCGGAATGCAAAACCAACAGATCTGAAAGAAGGAGAAATAGTGGTCGTTAAACGAGCAAATAAAATAAATAAACTGTCAACAACATTTGCACCAGAGGAATTTGAAATTATTAAGCTCACTGGTTCTGACGCAAAACTGAGATCAAATGATTCGCAGCGGGTAATCCATCGAAACACGGCTCATTTGAAATCCTTAGGAAAGTTTGCGACAGTGGAAGTAACTAGTGCCGAGGTACCAGAATCGGAGGAGACACCATCACAAGTTGGAAGCAGAGTACCTGTCCTAGGAGGTTCGGTTGATCGCCCAACAAGGTCACTCCGTAAACCGTAAACTTATTTGATGGATTACCAAGTGTAAACTAAAGTCTTTTGTGTATGGGAGGGGTGTCGGGTCGAGCCTAACTCCGACCCTGTTATGCTGTTAACATAGGGGCTGGAAGATGACTGGCAACCCGATATATTCTATAGGCTAGTAGTACAAAGTAACGAACGTGAGTAGACGTATCTGGACAACGGTGAATAAAACGGACTATAAAGTATTCCGATCTGTGTATTTCCTCTATCCAAAATCCTACACTATGCTTCTTCTCACCAAACCCGGAGAAATTGATGTAAAACCCGGAGATCGCTCCAGAAAACCGGAGTCTCCGGGTCAAACCCGGAGGGGTGGCAACCCTATATTCAACTGAAATTGATTGGAAGACTTTGAACGAACCGTTCCGGTAACCCGTGTGAAGAGAAAGAAAGTTTATCGATGCAATAAAAGTATATAAAGCATATATCGAAAACAATCTCTGATATATAATAGTTTTTTTACAAGCGGACTACTTTGTAATTTCTTCTGAAAAAAAAATCAAGCCATTCGGTATTCCAAATGATTTTAGTATGGATTTCAACTGAAATACAAAACGATTATGACACCGATTGATCCGGAATCGACTGTTCCATTTGTGCTGGAATCTATACAAAAACAATCAATACTCAATGGATACGAACAATGTTGCAAATGTTCTTCACCAAACTAGCTCATTCGTTCATCCTCAATGCGATATTCGTTGTGTTATTCTCCCATGCCTCAAATAACGCTACCCCGTTCGCCACACGAGGGCACCGAATCACCGAAAATGAATAATACAAACAAAAAATACGAATCTGATGTCTGCTCTTCGCTGCTTGTTCGCATCGTTGTTAGTTGAATTTAGCCATTCATGCGATGTTCATCTTCAAGCATCATTCGGATCGGTACACGAATGGCTTAGGTGATAATCGCCACTAGCCATTCTTCGCTTAGGATTCTTCGTTCTTCATTCCTCCTGCATTGCGTCATAGAAAAACAAATTCCTTGTTCATTGCTGGAAGGGTCAGGACCGAAGTTGTACAGAAATGCTTGCTAGATATGTTCAAAATTGGATCATTTTTGTTATAAAGAAGAATTAGTAGTATGTACCTGATTGCTTGTTGATGTTTTTTGCTTAATGATCAGAGTCGAAACGGGAAGCTGCGCAAGCAAAGCAAAACAAATCAATTGTATTTGTAAATCTGCGGATGTCTCGCGGGTGAAAATTAATCAACACCATGTTTCCTATTATGAATCCATTAGACTATTGGAACTTCAATGAATCATAATGGTCTAGGTAATCAAAAACAATTTCTGTGTCCATAGAAGTGCAATCGAGCTCATTTACGAGTTTTTGTTAATTAAATGCATTCCGATTTAAATCAAGCTTAGCCGAATCATCGTCAGATTAAATTAGTAACCCGAACCAGTACTAATATTATACATTTTTGAAGTAGAATACTTCTAACGTTTCAATATGGGGTCCCGTTTCAAAAATTTCAGTTGAGAAATTTTCCCAGGTTTGAAATGCGAATATCTTCCGTTCTATTGATCGAAATCGCAATATTTTTGCACTGTCTGATCGGAAATTCGTGCACGTATTTCGTATTGAATTTCGGAATTAGTGCGACTACTATAAATAAACCAAAACAAGGATTTTTAGAAAATCCTTCGAAAACAGCGAGGAAAATGCGCAATTTGCAAGCACATCTCACGCAGAGCCGTCAAAAAGGAGCATGTAAGCGTTTCAATACATACGGGAATGTTATATATACAGGTCACGCGAGCTTGTTTTGTTTTTTCAGTGGGTGCTCGCTTACCACACGAGCAACATGCTCGTCCGGACGGTACAATGAGCGGTATCATGTTTGCGTTCTCGTCCCAAGCGTCATCGCAAGGTTCTTCGTGATAAAATCCAGGGAATCACCAAATCCGCCATTCGGCGGCGTCTGGCTCGTCGTGGTGGTGTAAAATACATCTCCGATTTAATCTACGAATGCTGATGGTGTGCAGGAAAATGTCATCCGAGATGCCGTGACCTATACTGACGTCTATACTCTGAAGCGGCAGGGACGCACTTTGTATGGATTTGGAAGTTGAAAAGGTAGAACTCACTTGTATCATTATAAAAAGGCCCTTTTCAGGGCCATGAAAATCATTTCAAAGAATAAGTTTGCATTTTCTGTTTCATGGACTGTTTCTCCCTGGTGAGCAATTTGGGTTAAACCCTAAATTATGATTTATTTCAGTACGCAAATTGCAAATATGGTCAGAAACAAACTAGAGTGAAGTGGAAAACATTTTTACTAGGCGCATTCAAAAAAGGTTTCAATAGGGATCTTTAGGAGTGTGCGGGTTAAGGCATATTCTGATGCAGATTAGTACCGTGAGTTAATATCTCAGTCCTTTTTCAATTTGTTGGCCCGAAACTATTGAAAAAAGCATTTTTTAGTTTGTTTCCTTTTAGTACAATAACACATCCAAACCCATGTGACTTGCACGACTCTATAGGTTGCCTTATCAGATCTACCATAGTTTGCAGATGAAACTTGGGATGGCAGGCTGCTAGCAGATTGAAAAAGTACCAGATCATGCTGTGTGGGGTGCTGTCCGGTTAACAATGAGGCGAACGAGATATTTGCAGATACGTCATTTAGTAGGACAACAGTCAGTTTGCCGGTTGAATTTAATTTGGTTTTTTTTTAATTAAAAAATCATAAAAGAATAATTAAGATTTAGGAATGATATGAGTGTACTCGTAAGGACACCCGCTATCAATACATATGAAAAACTGGCACAATTTTTCCAAATTAAAGATCGCTATTCTCAAACATTTTACCAAGATGCCGTATTACATTACTCTCTTTACTCTGAGTGTTCGATAATCTCCGTATTGGAAACACAATTTTGGTAAGACTCAGCGTTCGATTTATGCTTTCTTTTCGGTCTTCTTGGGAAGCATTACGGCTTGGATATTTGGCAACACACCGCCCAGAGCAATTGTCACCCCGGAGAACAGTTTGTTCAACTTTTCGTTGTTACGAATTACCAGCTGCTGAAGACGTGGAATAATTCGTCTTTTTGTTGTCACGAGCAGCATTTCCTTCCAATTAAAACACTTTAGCAGCAAGGTATTCCATTACAGCTACTAAGTAAACGGCACTCCGATGCGTTCAACACAATTTGCTTGTGTATCGACCAACGAAGAGGAGGAGCTACGAAGAACACATATTGAGGACAACACAAAAAAGGACGAGCTTACATTGTGCTGTAGTCAGGTATGAAAACTCAGCATGCTGTTGCTCACGCTCAGTTCGTTTGCAGCATTAGCATGCAGCAGTTCGTTTGCAGCATCTCCCGCGAAATTCAAACCGCCGTCCGTTTGCTGCTGTCAGAAGAGTTGGCCAAGCACGCCGTCTCAGATGGCACCAAAACTGTTAACATATACACCAGCTCCTAGTAAATTTCGAACACTTCCCTAACAAAAGGCCCTTTTCAAGGCCATCAATTTATCGACAAAGAATGAAATTGAAGTTTTGGTATTACAAGCATCAGAAAGTGGCTTGTCAAGAGCGTTGGATGGTAAGTGAGCCACTTGTGAACAATACCGTCGCTTTCACGTAGAATGGCACAAAATCAAAAGTTATTTGTGATTTGTAGACAGTTTAGTGTAATGATTCAATTTACAAAAATCGAACGTTTTCTAACGTTTCGATATAGGTGCTCCGTTTCAAAATTTTCGGCCAGAACGCTGCCGTTTTTTTTTAACGTGAAAATCTGCTGTTATACTAAATGAAAACCTTCGATTTTTGCGCTGATTGGAAATAGTTCTGACTAATTCTGTAGAATGTACAATTACTGAAAATAACGGATTTTGTGAAAGCAGTGGTTGGTCCGTACAATTCGATTCCAAGCGAGCCAGACTAGTTTTCGTTGGAAGGTCTACCTCTGACAATAGAAGTAAACTATTTTATTTTGAATTCAACTACAATTTCCTTGAAAATAGCACAGCTAAAAAACTTTTGGGAAAAAAAGCGCAAACCTAAATTTTCCACTATAATGGAAACTAGTGACACCGCCGCACAGCATCATCAAGATTGATAGTAATTCAAGCCGGGAGGAAAGGGGGAGGGAGGTTTTAAGGCAATGGAAAATGAAAATTTCATTTATATCCTACTGGAATATAATTGGCTGGCTCTGAAAAGAACTTGTTGGTTTATTTTGGGTCACAATTTGGGCCCGCTCGATTGCTGATAGCTGTGAATTTCTCGCAGGGCGACAGTTTCTGTTTGATAGCGATGAGGCTTTCTAACGTCAACCGTGACTGGGGCACTTTTACACGGCCTTCGTTGCTTACTGCTTGCGGGCAGGCTTTCCTCCGATGGACTTACGAGCGGTCTGTTTGGTACGGGCCATGTAGCGAAAAATACGGATCTGTTACTTCTCTGATGCTGGTAGTAGGACGACGGTCAAACGCTCGTTTTCGTGCCTTCATTTATAAAAGTTCAACAATATTTTCAAAGAATGTTGCAAATTGACAATTTGATAATTCCAAAAATACTCCAAATAAACAATGTATGTGCAAAAGACGACAAAATCGCAAAGAAATTGCTGTTCCAGCACAGAATTTCCTGTCGGGAAATGGTTTTTTGGCGGGTAAATTTGCTAGATAAAAATGCAGTTCGTCGATTGACCCATTCAGATTCGCAATTTCGATTTTGTTCATAATCAAAAATGTGTGATCGTCCTGAAAAGGACAGTTTTTACAGCAATATGCATTTCATTTGCGAGTTACAGCGTTCGATTTATGCTTTCTTTTCGGTCTTCTTGGGCAGCACTCCTAATTGGATGTTTTGTTTTTGAGCAATGGTCACTTGTATGTTCAACTTTTCGATGTTACGAATCAGTAGCTACTGAAGACGTGTGATAATTCGTCTTTTTGTTGTCACGGGCAGCATTTCCTTTCAATTTAAACACTTTAACAGCAAGGTATTCCATTACAGCTACTAAGTAAACGGCACTCTGATGCGTTCAACACAATTTGCTTGTGTATCGACCTACGAAGAGGAGGAGCTACGAAGAACTTATATTGGGGACAACACAAAAAAGGACGAGCTTACATTGTGCTGTAGTCAGGTATAAAAACTCAGCATGCTGCTGCTCAATATCAGTTTGTTTGTATCGTCGTACCATATACGTCGATCTAAATGTTTCCTAACATTGTTAAAGGACACAAGAAGAAGCGGCCGTCCGTTTGTGGCTGTCAGAAAAGTTCACCGAGCACGCCGTCTCAGATGGCACAAATGCCTTAGCTCCAACTAAATTCCGAATACTTCCCAAACAAAACGCCCTTTTCAGGGCCATCATTTACCAACAAATCATATATACGGTTAGAAAGTCGGATAGTAAGTGAGCCCCATGTGAACAATATCGTCGGCATGTCGTAGAATGGCACGAAATAAAAAGTTATCATTTGTGTGATATATTGACAGTTTCGTGCAATGATTGAATTTACAATAACATTCATTAAATGCTCTTTTTATGATTACCATATAGATAAATATGTTCGAATATTTTAGATTTCGATGTACGTGTATCGATATTTCGGTATTTCCATTAGAAATAAAATAACTGCTTTTAATACAACCTATCAGGAGATAGTCAAAATTGTAGCATTTGTATAACCTTCTAAAGTGTATTCTACTTCACTCCGGTTATGTCTCTGATATTACCCACCCATTTTTTTTATTGAAGAGGTTTTAACCTTAAGGTCATTCGCCTCTTAATATTATACAATGGTGACAAGCAAATGTAGCAAAAAATAAACTTTTTACCAAAATTGAACCAATTAATCTTACACCCTAGTAACAACTGAGGTTTTATCGTACTTTTAAATGCACTCATAAAGCTTAGATTACACTTTTAGCGTGCTATTACTTTAAATGTTACTTGAAATAATAAATTTTTGTACCATGAAAGACTAATCTTTAATGGTTTTAATTTCAGTAGAATCTGGCATTTGATCAATAAAGCTGTATAACAAATCATTACAAAAAACCTGTTTTAATCCACCTAGAGGTGCAATTGTGCCTTTCTCATTTCTGCAAACTATGATATAATAGCTGGTTCGTACAATATAACATTATGGAAATGTCTTTCATTCTTATTACACTTGTTAAGTATATATATATTTATTTATTACATCTTCGATATGTATCGTACAGATTACACTTAATGCTATTGCTAGTGTCAATGTTAAAAATTTCTAATTGCTAACTTATAATTAGATTTAGTGGTATGGAAGTCATAAACTAACACAGTTTCGTTGAATCTGCTACAACATCTGTCTAGCGGATTGTTCTGGCCATATGGTGTGCGGTGCCTGGGAATCCACAGAAGCGAACGATTCCTTATATCACGAGGGGGTACAAATACATGAATCCTTGAGAGAATGTCGGGACAGTCAATATTGTTCAACAACATATCGAAAATGAACATTCTTTGCAAGAACGTGCGGCGAGACTCCAGCGTTGGCAAATCTAGCAACATGCATCTATTATTATACGGCGGAAGACGGATAGGGTCGTTCCAAGGCAATTTTCTGAGAGCAAATCGTACAAAACTTCTCTGAACGCGCTCCAGTCGCCTGCTTTGAACGGCGTTGTATGGCGCCCATACGTGTACAGCATACTCCAAAGTGCTCCGGACCAGTGCGCAGTATAAAGATAGCGCAGTCGTTACACATCCAAAATAAGTTTCGTGGATGGGTTCCTAAGACTTCTCTAATATCATAATCCACTTTTACACATATCATATGGAACGAGTTTCCGCAGTACCCACGACAGATGATGCGGTCAGAGTCATTAACGACTTTCGAGCAGCTAGTGCAAACCATGCTTCCGAGAAATGGAATAACGTCTAGCGGGTATGCAAAATTCGTGTCATGTGCTTGCACGCGATGTATGTTGAGCAGATTCGAGCACTTGCCAACTTGTACGCAATGCCGGTTGAGCACTACTCGAGCAGAGATGTGTTGCTATTCACCAGCAGATGTCGATTCGGACAGAGAAATCGGGCGTGCTGGCAGTCAGAGCTTAAAAAAATTGACATCTCTGCATGAACTTGAAAACAAAATTCAATTCATGCTGTCATTCGTTCTCCTGACGCAGCGCTTTCAGGTACGGACATGTTCGGTTTCAGAAGCAAAGTGAATTTTGTTTTTTTGCTAGCTCTGACAGGGATTATCGATCAAAAGTGCACTAGATATAGATTACGCAGTTCACTTATGCTCGAAAATGTAGAAGATGCTAACTTCTGCCTTCAAACTGTCGACGTAATAACATATGAATGCTTTAGTTGGTGAATGAATTTATATTTCCTCTGCACTCAAGCATTCGATTCTGCATGAAATTTCAGTCAGTAGGAAAGTGAATGAATGAGGGAGGCGTTGAATCTGAATGTCGGTTTCGGTAAATGTAAGCAGAAATAGGTAACTGATTTTGAAATTTCGTAACACTGCTGGCAGTGGTGATGACAAGTGAAAAAATATCAACACAGAATTCCAGAATTTCGGATCACGATTTTTTCGAAAATCCACTCACAAATCCCGGAAACTTCAACTTGAAAACACGACGACACACGGAAAACAGCAAACAAGCAACGATCAAAGTTATCGCGGCGCACAAAACAACCGAAAAATAATTAAAAAACCGATTTAATCCACCTAGCAGTGAGATGAGACATTTCTTACACATTTCACTATTGAATTAGTTTGCAGAACTCACGAGAAGTAGGCACCCAACTAGAGGTGGGATGAAAACAGTTTCTAGTCTTGCACGAATAAAATCTCGAATAAACTGAATAAATTATAGAAATAAACAAAACGACCGAAATAAAAAAGTAAAGCACAAAATGAAACAATAGGTTTTTAAATTCATAAATTGAGTAGAAAAATTAATGGAAATCAAAATTATAATATACACGAATCAAATTAGATTAAGTTATTACATAAAAATTAAGATTACATTTAGAAATAGTTATAAGATTAATAGAATAAATTGACTCATGCTAACAAATTGAATGAAATAAAACGAATGACTGAACATGAAATGCATAAAATTAAAGATATGAATAAAATGAATCAAATGAATCAAATGAATCAAATGAATCAAATGAATCGAATCAATCAAATCAATCAAATCAATCAAATAAATCAAATGAATCAAATGAATCAAATGAATCAAATGAATCAAATGAATAAAATGAATCAAATGCATCAAATGAATCAAATGAATCAAATGAATCAAATGAATCAAATGAATCAAATGAATCAAATAAATCAAATGAATCAAATGAATCAAATGAATCAAATGAATCAAATGAATCAAATAAATCAAATCAATCAAATCAATCAAATCAATCAAATCAATCAAATCAATCAAATCAATCAAATCAATCAAATCAATCAAATCAATCAAATCAATCAAATCAATCAAATCAATCAAATCAATCAAATCAATCAAATCAATCAAATCAATCAAATGAATCAAATGAATCAAATGAATCAAATGAATCAAATGAATCAAATGAATCAAATGAATCAAATGAATCAAATGAATCAAATGAATCAAATGAATCAAATGAATCAAATGAATCAAATGAATCAAATGAATCAAATGAATCAAATGAATCAAATGAATCAAATGAATCAAATGAATCAAATGAATCAAATGAATCAAATGAATCAAATGAATCAAATGAATCAAATGAATCAAATGAATCAAATGAATCAAATGAATCAAATGAATCAAATGAATCAAATGAATCAAATGAATCAAATGAATCAAATGAATCAAATGAATCAAATGAATCAAATGAATCAAATGAATCAAATGAATCAAATGAATCAAATGAATCAAATGAATCAAATGAATCAAATGAATCGAATGAATCAAATAATTCAAATATTTCAAATGAATGAAATGAATCAAATGAATCAAATGAATCAAATGAATCAAATGAATCAAATGAATCAAATGAATCAAATGAATCAAATGAATCAAATGAATCAAATGAATCAAATAAATCAAATGAATCAAATGAATCAAATGAATCAAATGAGTCAAATGAATCAAATGAATCAAATGAATCAAATCAATAAAATCAATCAAATCAGTCAAATCAATCAAATCAATCAAATCAATCAAATCAATCAAATCAATCAAATCAATCAAATCAATCAAATCAATCAAATCAATCAAATCAATCAAATCAATCAAATCAATCAAATCAATCAAATCAATCAAATCAATCAAATCAATCAAATCAATCAAATCAATCAAATCAATCAAATCAATCAAATCAATCAAATCAATCAAATCAATCAAATCAATCAAATCAATCAAATCAATCAAATCAATCAAATCAATCAAATCAATCAAATCAATCAAATCAATCAAATCAATCAAATCAATCAAATCAATCAAATCAATCAAATCAATCAAATCAATCAAATCAATCAAATCAATCAAATCAATCAAATCAATCAAATCAATCAAATCAATCAAATCAATCAAATCAATCAAATCAATCAAATCAATCAAATCAATCAAATCAATCAAATCAATCAAATCAATCAAATCAATCAAATCAATCAAATCAATCAAATCAATCAAATCAATCAAATCAATCAAATCAATCAAATCAATCAAATCAATCAAATCGATCAAATCAATCAAAT